>NW_015505961.1:188117-191780 GCF_001515645.1 Sinocyclocheilus grahami
TAGCAAACAATGGAGCGCACTCTGCTGGACAAACTAAGTAATTACGCCATTCAGAAGCATTTAATCTGCATTATATGTTCTGTAAAAAACAATGGTCATATCGGCAGCATATTCACCGATACCGATATATCTGCGACATGCTCATATCGGCCGATAAATTAAATATATTTATATATAATATAATAATATATATACATGTAAATATTTTCAAAATATATGCTGTGTGTGTGTCTTTATATGTACATAATATATATACACAGCACACACACATATATTATGTAAACAAAAACTTGTATTTTGGATGCGATTAATCGTTTGACAGCACTAGTTTAAATTCAATTTTATGGTACAATTTATAACTGTTATTTTATTTTAATAAAGTCATGTTTAATTAGTTGTACTTTAGTGTAAAATTGATAAATAAATAAACTATAAATGTTCCATATATATGTTTGTTAAAATATTTATATTTTGCAATTGCAATTTTTTCTAAGATGTATTTAACATGTTTTTTTTTACATAAAATATTTATAAGATTTAAAAATGTCATACATTTTTAAAGTTTTATTTAATTAATAAATCATTTTCAATTTCATATATTTTTTTATATAATTAATAAATTAATAATGCAATAACGATTAATAAACAAATTTTAGTAATTTAAATTTGCATCATTCAATCTAACAAAAATTGAATTATTTATTAAAAATAGTTTTATATAATTAATAATTCATTCTACATTTTATAAGAAAAATTTTAGTAATTTTGCTGATTTAATTTAATGAAGTGTTTTGTATAATTAAGATTTTAAAATATTATTATGTCAAACTAAAGTATAAATATGTATGAATATTTCATTTTTTTTTATTTATTATAGAACACTAATACTTCATGTATTTTCTATAATGTTTCATATATGTTGCCATTAATAAAAAATTTATTTACATAAAGTAGGGTGTTTTATTAGTTGTACTTCATGTACATTTATAAATGAAGTATTAATATTCATAAATATCAATAGGTTTAAACACTGATATTCTGCAATTGCATTAGATGATATAGGGTGTTGTTGATATTAGTTGTATTTAGCATTAATGTATGCGTTACGTAAAATATTTATAAAAAATATTATTTTATTATATTTAAATAATTTTTATACAATATGTTGTCATTTATAATGATGATTTTATGTGTATAAAGTAGTAGAAATTAAATCAAAATATGAATCACTTTGAAGTGAGGTATATTACTGTATTTAGCAGCTCTGTGTATTTTCCTCACATGAATGTGTGTGTTTTGTGGTCAGACACGCGCGAGAGCTTCTGCTTCACGCGGTTTGAAGCGGGCAAATGCTCCGTTCCCAAACCGCTCAACACCACCAAAGCCAAGTGCTGCTGCAGCCTGCTGCCGGGCGAGGGATGGGGCGACCCCTGCGAGCTGTGTCCGCGCGAGACCGAGGGTAACTGAACAAAACTATTCAGCTAGTTCAGAAAAACTGCTTTGTAGCATTGATACATCATTCGAATTATTACAGATACATTTTTGTTATTTTAATCGTTTAATTTAACATAAAAAGCTTTAAGAATTTAAGACAGTCATCTCGTATATTAATACATTTCTACATTCTATTAAAACATTTTTTATATTATTTTATCATTTAACAAAAAACAATAGTTTCATGAAAATGTAGCTAGATTAAATAATTTAGTAGTGTTTTACGTAATTAATAGTTCTAATTTTAATAAATTTTAGTCATTTTAATTTTGATCATTTAAAATCAAGTTTCATGAAAATGTAACTAAATTAAATTATTTAATGTTTTATATAATTCATAAACCATTCTAAGTTTAATACATTTTAGTTATTTTAATTTTGATCATTTAAAATTTGTAATATTATTTGATCATTATTTGATCATTCAATTTAACAAAAAAAAAACAGTAGTTTCAGGAGAATTTTACTAAATTAAATAATTTAATAATGTTTTATATGATTCATATATCGTTCTGTTTAATACATTTGTCATTTAAATTTTTATCATTTAAAATTTGTAATATTATTTGATCATTTAATTTAACAAAAAACAAACAAACAGTGGTTTCATGAAAATGTAACTAAATTAAATAATTTAATTATGTTTTATATAATTCATAAACCGTTCTAAGTTTAATACATTTTAGTCATTTTCATTTGGATCATTTAACAAAACAATGTTAATACTTTAATACAGTTGTTTTGTATAATTAATAAATTGTTCTCATATGCAACAATAAATAATAATTTCATTTAAAAAGCTTAATTAATAAAATATAAAAAATTTTGTATACATTTGAGTCATTTTAATGTTGATCATTTAATGCAACAAAAAAGGTAAATTAGTTATTTAATATAAAAGAAATCATTGTCAGTTTTATAAAATAAATAGTAATTTGGTAATTTTGACCATTTAATTGAACAAAATGTTGAATAATTTAATACAGGTTTTTTTTCTATAAAATTTGTCTTTTTATTGTTTAATTTAACAGAAAGATGAATAATACTAATTGTTTATATAATTATTAAATAGTTAATTTTATAACAACAATGTAGTAATCCTAATTTTGGTCATTTAACCTAACAGAGTTGAATAATTTAATTTAAAAAAAATAGTTAGTTAATAAATAAATAGTTAATAAATCATTTCTAACTTTTACTTTTTAATCATTTAATTCAATATAAAATGTATTTAAAAAAAAAAGTTTTATATAATTTAGATTGTAATATTTTAGTATGTCAAAGTAAATGTAATTTAATAATCACACTTATGAGAAATCAGACCCTTCATGTCTCCGTATGTATTTTTAAATATCAGAGTAATTTTGTGGCGTTTTTCTCCCGCAGCTGCGTTCCACACGTTGTGTCCCTATGGTCACGAGGCTGTCCCGCGACCCGAGGGACGCGAGGGTGAGAAAACTGTTTAAACCCTGTCAACTAAAGCACGTTTCCTTCCCACAATCCCCGTCCTAACGTCCCGTGTACCTCCGCAGACATGAACGAGTGCGTGGAGAACCCGGGCATCTGCGGGAACGGCCAGTGCATCAACACCGACGGCTCGTTCCGCTGCGAGTGTCCCTTCGGGTACAACCTCGACTACACCGGCATCAACTGCGTGGGTGAGTTCACCAGAAAACTACGCAAACTCACGTTCATTGAGACGAGTTCTGCTTCTGACTGGCTAAAAGTGTCCCAGTTAACCTCAATTCACTCTGCTCTCGCTGTTCTCGATGACTGCGGGAAGGTTGTGGGTTCAAATCCCTTAGTTTACGACTTAATAAAAGTAAAGTATCAAGCAAATGATGAACTAGCTAGTTATGTGGGTTATTAACGGCACCTTTCTGATGGTCTGATGGTTGATTGGACAGATACGGACGAGTGCTCGATCGGAAACCCCTGTGGAAACGGCACGTGCTCAAACGTTCCTGGTGGCTTTGAGTGTTCCTGTCAGGAGGGATTCGAACCCGGACCCATGATGACCTGTGAAGGTACGGACAGGAGATAAACTACACTGTATTCCACAATAAAAATGAATAATAAAGAAATTACAACAGTTTTACAGACATACACGTATTTTTATATTAAAAATACAATATATATATATATAATTTTTTTTTTTTTTTTTTTTTA
>NW_015505961.1:191937-223525 GCF_001515645.1 Sinocyclocheilus grahami
TATCATTTAATAAAAAGTGTTTAATTATTAAACTGTTCACAATTTTTCAATAAAATTTAGCCATTTTAATGTTGGCAATTTAATAAAAATATTGAATCATTTTATTAAGATGTTTTCTATAAATTAGATTTCATAAATACAATTTTATAAGAAATTTTATCAAATTTAATTTTGATCATTGAAATCATTTCATAATTAAATGTTCTAAATTTTATAAAATGTTAGTCATTTTAATTTTGTATATATGTATAATGTAATAAAGTGTTTATATAATTAATAAATTGTTCACAATTTTATTTTATTTTAATGACTGTTTAATTTAATAAAAATATTGATGAATTTTATTTTAAAAAAAAGTTTCATATAAGTGTGTTTGTGTAAATTTGTTTACTTTACATTATTTATATAAAATACCAGATTTATTTACCCAAGAAGCATAATTGAATGGATACATAATTTATAGTAGCGGTCAACCGATTATCGGCCTGGCCGATTATCAGCACCGATATTAAGCGTTTTATGGCTATCGGTATCGGTCATTTGCCTATAAAATAATTCCAAAGCATTTAAAAAAAGTTGTCAAAGCCCCTGTTATTCTTAATTTTGACATTTTTATTTTTATGCCAGACATATATATCGGTTATCAATCTACCTGATCTGTAATAGTCAGTATCATCCCTGAAAAACACATATCGGTCAACCCCTAAATTATAGGGGTTTTTGCATTTTTTATATGCATCTTAATAAAGTATTAATATATTACACAATTATACTTCTTAAGTGAATACATTTTGCTTTAAAGATCTAACACAGTTACACTTAAATAAATGATGCTTGTTTTAGGGTTGTTTAGATGTTGCTACTGGAAAATAAAATAAATGTGTTTTTTGTCACATACTACATTCATAAAGTGGTTGTTTTCTCTTACGATCTGTGTGTTCATCTTTATTCTGTGTGTTCAGACATTAACGAGTGCACGGTGAACCCGCTGCTCTGCGCTTTCCGCTGCGTCAACACCTTCGGCTCGTATGAGTGCATGTGTCCGACGGGATACGTGCTGCGCGACGACAACCGGATGTGCCGAGGTCCGTATGATGATCCACATCATCATTATACACACACGTGAGAGTGCAGGTGATAATCGTTACTCCTCTCTCTCTCTCTCTCTCTCTCTGCAGACCAGGATGAGTGTGCGGAGGGGCTGGACGACTGCGCCTCCAGAGGAATGGCCTGCAAAAACCAGATCGGCACCTTCATGTGCATCTGTCCACCCGGCATGACGCGCCGGCCCGACGGAGAGGGGTGCATGGGTGAGAAACCAGCGCGAGTGTGTGTGTGTGTGTGTGTGTGTGAGAGAGAGAGAGACTCGCTCAAGCTCTAAAGAGAGAACGATGCCTGTGTGTCGTCATCAGAAAAATAGACAGTAGTTCAAGAGAACACTCATGATTTTCAACTGGTGGACGAGAAAACTGGTGAAAAAGACCAGAATATTACAGAAACTAATAGTGACTAATAATTTTGCATGAGCAAAAACATTTTCTTCAGGAAATGTAAAAATATGGTTTGTTTTTACTAGCATAACACTGAATGTAGTAAATATTGTATTTCATCAAACTATATTTACTTGGGGTACATTTTTTGCATATGCATTTTTTAAATATTTATTTATTTATGATGATGATGATGATGATGATAATAATAATAATGCTTTAATATTTCATTTAATTATTATAAAACAATAATAAATAATATTTGTTTAGTAAAAATAATAATAACTTAAAGGGGTGGTTGATTGTGATTTCACTTTTTTTAACGTTAGTTAGTGTGTAATGTTGCTGTTTGAGCATAAACAATATCTGCAAAGTTACAAAGCTGAAAGTTCAATGCAAACGGAGATAACGTCTTTTAAAATTCTGGCAGTTTAATGCCTACAAAAACGGCTGCTAGAGACTACAATGAGGTACTTCCTGGGTTCGTGACATCACAAACCCAGATAAACCCTGCCCTCGGGAACATGCAGCAAAGGGGGCGAGGCCTGCGCTGCTTTAAAGAAGAGGAAACTAGAGGTGCACGTAAAAATATGTTCATATAAGAATCGCGTTTCAAAATCAATGTTCTAAAGCAGCGGTTCTTAATACTGTTTCTCGTGTCCCCTGCTCTGCATCTCTCTCTCTCATATTCAGCTCAGCTCCAACAATGAACTGTTACAATTATACACTTATTTTCAAATAGCTATGAGAAGTGTATGCAGTATGCAGTTGCCATACTGTATTAAAGCTTTAATCAGGATAAAACCGTATATTAAAAGCTAACATAAGCAGTAGCATTTACAAATAACAGCGTATCTAAAAGTATGAGACAACAACAAACAAAAAAACATAGGCCTACCATTAAAAGCCATGCTTGCACAGGTTCTGCACGATCCCCTTCAATAATATTCTCTGCTTCTCAATCGGGCTCGAACTGATAAGCGATATTAATGACACTGTTGTTTACAATACAACCGGAGCACATGCCGCTGAGGTGAGGGGCGGGACGTTTAGACACGCACTAGAGACGGTTTAGCCAATCACAACACACTGGGCTAGCTAACCAATCAGAGCCCATCGCCTATTTCTAAGGGCGGGGCTTCTTAAAAACAGGAAAAGATCAGCCCGTTTCTCAGAGAAGGGACAGAGCAGTGTGGAATAAAGGTAAATTATGTGAAAAATATTTCGTTTTTTTTTTTTTTCAAACTAAGCATTAACACATGTTAGACTGCACCCCATAAACACAATCAAGCCAAGAAAAAAAAACAGTGAACCACCCCTTTAAAATTGTATGCAATATTAATATAAATTTGTGCATGCATTTTTAATAAAATATAAAATTATTATTATACAAATGTTATTAAAATCATGTAAACCATTTACCCTAGTACAAAATACAATAGTCACTACAGTCTTGTTACTCCAATTTTTTATAATATTGCACAAAATATGAATTTATTATTATATAAATATGCTAAATTAATACCAAATAAAAACACAAAAATAAACAATAATATTATATAATGTATTATATAATATAATATTGTATTTTTCTGTATAGTACAAATACTACTTCAGTATTTTATGCAATATTAATAGAAATTGGAGTGACTGAAGTAACTATTGTATTTTGTCAAATACAATAATAGGTGTAATAATAGGTCAAATTTTACCAATATTATGCAATTAAAATCTGTATCATTTTTATTTGATGTTACCTAAACCATTTTCTGTATTGCATACTGGATATCATTTAAATTTACACAAGTAATTTAGTAATTTTTATATAGCATGTGCTCATGGTGCTGTTGCCGTCTGTCTTGTTGCATAAGTCGTCTCAGATCATCTCTCTCTCTCTCTCTCTGGCAGATCTGAATGAGTGCCGCAGCAAGCCGGGGATCTGCAAGAACGGCCGCTGCGTCAACACCGTGGGCAGCTACCGCTGCGAATGTAACGAGGGTTTCGAGCAGAGCTCCACGCGCACAGAGTGCATCGGTAAGAGCCAGCGGACAATCAGAACGCAGCTGAAAGGGCCAGCGGCCAATCAGAACGCAGCTGAAAGGGCCAGCGGCCAATCAGAACGCAGCTGAAAGGGCCAGCGGCCAATCAGAACGCAGCTGAAAGGGCCAGCGGCCAATTGTTATTGTTTTTCTATTGTGCCTCTTTTATTTCTCTAGTTTTTTGGCCTAATAATATCTAGCAAAGGGACTACCAATGAAAACTAGCCTTCGGGCTAATTTGAGTACATTTACATTCAAGAATATTGATTAATGTACACTGTCCCTTTTTGTGAAATAAATAATTTATTTTTTTATTTTATATAGCATGTGCTCATGGTGCTGTTGCCGTCTGTCTTGTTGCATAAGTCGTCTCAGATCATCTCTCTCTCTCTCTCTCTGGCAGATCTGAATGAGTGCCGCAGCAAGCCGGGGATCTGCAAGAACGGCCGCTGCGTCAACACCGTGGGCAGCTACCGCTGCGAATGTAACGAGGGTTTCGAGCAGAGCTCCACGCGCACAGAGTGCATCGGTAAGAGCCAGCGGACAATCAGAACGCAGCTGAAAGGGCCAGCGGCCAATCAGAACGCAGCTGAAAGGGCCAGCGGCCAATCAGAACGCAGCTGAAAGAGACAGCGGCCAATCAGAATGCAGCTGAAAGGCGTATCTAAAAGTATGAGACAACAACAAACAAAAAAACATAGGCCTACCATTAAAAGCCATGCTTGCACAGGTTCTGCACGATCCCCTTCAATAATATTCTCTGCTTCTCAATCGGGCTCGAACTGATAAGCGATATTAATGACACTGTTGTTTACAATACAACCGGAGCACATGCCGCTGAGGTGAGGGGCGGGACGTTTAGACACGCACTAGAGACGGTTTAGCCAATCACAACACACTGGGCTAGCTAACCAATCAGAGCCCATCGCCTATTTCTAAGGGCGGGGCTTCTTAAAAACAGGAAAAGATCAGCCCGTTTCTCAGAGAAGGGACAGAGCAGTGTGGAATAAAGGTAAATTATGTGAAAAATAATGCGTTTTTTTTTTTTTTCAAACTAAGCATTAACACATGTTAGACTGCACCCCATAAACACAATCAAGCCAAGAAAAAAAAACAGGGAACCACCCCTTTAAAATTGTATGCAATATTAATATAAATTTGTGCATGCATTTTTAATAAAATATAAAATTATTATTATACAAATGTTATTAAAATCATGTAAACCATTTACCCTAGTACAAAATACAATAGTCACTACAGTCTTGTTACTCCAATTTTTTATAATATTGCACAAAATATGAATTTATTATTATATAAATATGCTAAATTAATACCAAACAAAAACACAAAAATAAACAATAATATTATATAATGTATTATATAATATAATATTGTATTTTTCTGTATAGTACAAATACTACTTCAGTATTTTATGCAATATTAATAGAAATTGGAGTGACTGAAGTAACTATTGTATTTTGTCAAATACAATAATAGGTGTAATAATAGGTCAAATTTTACCAATATTATGCAATTAAAATCTGTATCATTTTTATTTGATGTTACCTAAACCATTTTCTGTATTGCATACTGGATATCATTTAAATTTACACAAGTAATTTAGTAATTTTTATATAGCATGTGCTCATGGTGCTGTTGCCGTCTGTCTTGTTGCATAAGTCGTCTCAGATCATCTCTCTCTCTCTCTCTCTGGCAGATCTGAATGAGTGCCGCAGCAAGCCGGGGATCTGCAAGAACGGCCGCTGCGTCAACACCGTGGGCAGCTACCGCTGCGAATGTAACGAGGGTTTCGAGCAGAGCTCCACGCGCACAGAGTGCATCGGTAAGAGCCAGCGGACAATCAGAACGCAGCTGAAAGGGCCAGCGGCCAATCAGAACGCAGCTGAAAGGGCCAGCGGCCAATCAGAACGCAGCTGAAAGAGACAGCGGCCAATCAGAATGCAGCTGAAAGAGTCAGTGGCCAATCAGAATACAGCTGAAAGAGCCAGCGGCCAATCAGAATGTGGCTGAAAGAGCCAGCGGCCAATTAGAACATGGCTGAAAGAGCCAGCGGCCAATCAGAATGCAGCTGAAAGAGTCAGTGGCCAATCAGAATACAGCTGAAAGAGCCAGCGGCCAATTGTTATTGTTTTTCTATTGTGCCTCTTTTATTTCTCTAGTTTTTTGGCCTAATAATATCTAGCAAAGGGACTACCAATGAAAACTAGCCTTCGGGCTAATTTGAGTACATTTACATTCAAGAATATTGATTAATGTACACTGTCCCTTTTTGTGAAATAAATAAATAAACAAATGGGGACATGTGTGCACAAATCGCATGAAACCGAATGCTAAAACTGAATCAAATCCCCAATTTTCATTTAATACACAATTTAATAATTTAATACACAATTTCTGTTTTAAATTAGAATAATTGTGTCTAACTGGCCTGTTGTGGTTGTCAGATAACAGGAAGGGCTTCTGCTTCACGGAGGTCCTGCAGACGATGTGCCAGCAGTCGTCCACTAACAGAAACACCGTCACGAAGTCGGAGTGCTGCTGTAACGCTGGCCGCGGCTGGGGCTCGCTGTGTGAACTCTGTCCTCTGCCCGGCACCATCCAGTACAAGAAGATGTGTCCGCTCGGACCCGGATACACCACTGACGGCAGAGGTCAGACATCTCCGCTCTTGAAGAGATTTCATTGAGCGACAGCTGAGAAAATTAAAACAGCTGATCAATCTCTATAATAATATCAACAGTAGCTTCTTTTAGACCAATGCAATGATGCGCATGTATTTATTAAATATCAATTTAGAAAATGTGTGTTACTTTTCATATTTGTTTATAATTATGAATATTTACATTAATTAATATTTTAAAATAATTTTATTGTAATACATTTTTATTATAATGCCTTTCGGACAAACTATCAAATATATATATTTTTTTATTCGTGATATATGATAAAGTGCTTGGGATATTTAAATATATTTGAAATATTTGTATATTCATGTTTTATTCATATTTCAAATTAATTTTTTTAAATACATTTATTTATATCAAATGTAAATATTGTGATTTTTTAAAAATATATATAAATTCAGAAATTATTTATTTTTATATCTATAATTATAAATGTTTACATTAATGCATTTTTTTGATCATTTTATTATAGTGAATTATTTATCATTATAAAAATAATTTTGGACAAATATATTGGATGTGGATATTTACTGGTAATGTACATGGGAAATATTTTAAATATATTCATGTTTTGATTAATATTTCAAACAAGTTTATGGATATTTGAAATGTATTTAATAAATATACACATTTATAAAATATTTATTCATTTTTATATTTATAATTATTCATGTTTACATATTTTAGTCATATTTTATTGAATTATCTGGCACTATAATAATTTTGTAGAAATTATACAAAAAGCACATCCATTTCTTTAGTTTGGATATGCATATGGGTAATATGCATGGGAAATATTTGAAAGAGAAAATTTTTTATTTTTTATACATATATATATATATATAAAAAAAATAACATTGAATTTATTATTATTAATATTAATATTAGTACTGTTTTTAAATAAGTGCTATAGATAGGGATGGGCAAAAAATCGAATGCGATCGCAGGCGAATCATTGCCGATTTTGAACGCGATTTTGTGTAGCTTGTCAGTGAACTACGGCTCTGTGTAGTAAATGGTGCTCCATCTGAAAGCACGTGCTGGAGATTTACTACTAATCACAGAACCGGCTTTACTGATGAGATGAAAACATGAAAGCTCTAGCTATAGATGTTTAGTTAGAAGTACTTCATTGAAATTCATGCATTTCTTTTAGATGTAATATGCATATTTGGATTTTTTTTTTTACAATATCTACTGTGTTTTTGCAGACATCAACGAGTGTGAGGTAATGCCTAACCTGTGTAAGAACGGCCAGTGCATCAACAGCGTCGGCTCCTTCCGCTGCCATTGCAACGTGGGTTACACCGATGACTTCACTGGCACTTCCTGTGTCGGTACGTTCTCCTCGCTCACCGTAACCCTTATTTAAGACAAAGTGTGATACGGTTCTAAAAGCCTGTTTTTGATGCAATACTTGATGCTTTTCAATTAGATATGGACGAGTGCTCTCAGTCGCCCAAACCTGTAACGCTGGCCGCGGCTGGGGTTCGCTGTGTGAACTCTGTCCTCTGCCCGGCACCATCCAGTACAAGAAGATGTGTCCGCTCGGACCCGGATACACCACTGACGGCAGAGGTCAGACATCTCCGCTCTTGAAGAGATTTCATTGAGCGACAGCTGAGAAAATTAAAACAGCTGATCAATCTCTATAATAATATCAACAGTAGCTTCTTTTAGACCAATGCAATGATGCGCATGTATTTATTAAATATCAATTTAGAAAATGTGTGTTACTTTTCATATTTGTTTATAATTATGAATATTTACATTAATTAATATTTTAAAATAATTTTATTGTAATACATTTTTATTATAATGCCTTTCGGACAAACTATCAAATATATATATTTTTTTATTCGTGATATATGATAAAGTGCTTGGGATATTTAAATATATTTGAAATATTTGTATATTCATGTTTTATTCATATTTCAAATTAATTTTTTGAAATACATTTATTTATATCAAATGTAAATATTGTGATTTTTTAAAAATATATATAAATTCAGAAATTATTTATTTTTATATCTATAATTATAAATGTTTACATTAATGCATTTTTTTGATCATTTTATTATAGTGAATTATTTATCATTATAAAAATAATTTTGGACAAATATATTGGATGTGGATATTTACTGGTAATGTACATGGGAAATATTTTAAATATATTCATGTTTTGATTAATATTTCAAACAAGTTTATGGATATTTGAAATGTATTTAATAAATATACACATTTATAAAATATTTATTCATTTTTATATTTATAATTATTCATGTTTACATATTTTAGTCATATTTTATTGAATTATCTGGCACTATAATAATTTTGTAGAAATTATACAAAAAGCACATCCATTTCTTTAGTTTGGATATGCATATGGGTAATATGCATGGGAAATATTTGAAAGAGAAAATTTTTTATTTTTTATACATATATATATATATATAAAAAAAATAACATTGAATTTATTATTATTAATATTAATATTAGTACTGTTTTTAAATAAGTGCTATAGATAGGGATGGGCAAAAAATCGAATGCGATCGCAGGCGAATCATTGCCGATTTTGAACGCGATTTTGTGTAGCTTGTCAGTGAACTACGGCTCTGTGTAGTAAATGGTGCTCCATCTGAAAGCACGTGCTGGAGATTTACTACTAATCACAGAACCGGCTTTACTGATGAGATGAAAACATGAAAGCTCTAGCTATAGATGTTTAGTTAGAAGTACTTCATTGAAATTCATGCATTTCTTTTAGATGTAATATGCATATTTGGATTTTTTTTTTTACAATATCTACTGTGTTTTTGCAGACATCAACGAGTGTGAGGTAATGCCTAACCTGTGTAAGAACGGCCAGTGCATCAACAGCGTCGGCTCCTTCCGCTGCCATTGCAACGTGGGTTACACCGATGACTTCACTGGCACTTCCTGTGTCGGTACGTTCTCCTCGCTCACCGTAACCCTTATTTAAGACAAAGTGTGATACGGTTCTAAAAGCCTGTTTTTGATGCAATACTTGATGCTTTTCAATTAGATATGGACGAGTGCTCTCAGTCGCCCAAACCGTGTAACTTCCTGTGCAAAAACACCGAAGGCAGTTACCTGTGCTCGTGTCCCAGAGGATACATCCTACAGCCTGATGGGAAGACCTGCAAAGGTTAGCTCATAATTAATGTGTACATTTTTCCTTGCTGCGATTAAAATCTGATCGTAGCAATAATCCACCCCAATGATCAAACCAATGTGTGCTGATATGAAAAACTGCTTATTTCATCCCAGATTTGGACGAGTGCTCAACCAAGCAACACAACTGTCAGTTCCTGTGCGTCAACACGATCGGTGGCTTCACCTGTAAATGCCCCTCAGGCTTCACGCAGCACCAGACGGCATGCATAGGTGAGTGATATGAACTCAAACCGCCCGCTAACATTGCCTAGCCCAGAGTCTAAATAATTGAGCGGGTCATTTGGAGCTAAAATTGCCTCCATGATTCATCTCGTAGACAACAACGAATGCAGCAATCAGCCAAACCTATGTGGCTCCCGCGCCTCCTGCCTCAACACCCCCGGCAGCTTCAACTGCGAGTGTCAGAAGGGCTTCTCTCTGGATGGCACAGGAATCAACTGTGATGGTAGGTTTCCCATTATGAGCCCATTTGAAATATTTTTGCACTAAGCGCCAATGCAGATATCACTTGTTAATATGTATATATAATATATGTTATATGCTTTTGTTGAAACCATCTGTTCACATTAGTTCATAATCGTGTTTAACAGCAGAATTTGTGGTGGAAAAACTACATTACCCATGATGCTTTACAGAAAATTCCACCAATCAGAGTTGTGGTGATCAAATCGTGCTTACAGAGGTCTTTAGCCCCACGCACTCCCACAAAGCACCGCAAATGACGTTCAAGCCGCACTCAAAATACTTAAATAAGTGCTGTCAAAACGCTTTAACGCAGGCGATTAATTTTTTCCCGTTTAGCGTGTTCAAAATATTTAATGCAATTAAGGCAGGGGCGGATCTAGGGTTGGCCACCCCACTCACAACCACTGCTTCTGTCTCTTTTTTCTGGAAAACAATTGCATTTATTTAGACACAGAACCTCTTTACGACCATATCAAACGGGAGACTTTTCAAATGCACACTCCAACTTTAATTTCAGAAAAAATGTGCGATTATTTAGTGAAAAAAATGTAATCGATTGACAGCACTAACTTAAATACAAATTTTACTTTCTTTTTTAAGTTCCGAGTATACTTCTTTTTATGCGTTCTGCTCCGTCTCGCACACAGCCGTGTCAACGTGGCTTTTAAAGCATATTCAACGCATCGCAGTACCACCTTGTGGACTCGTTCTGTCTCAACATTCACCTCACGCCTGCGCTGTTGTACGCGGATGTCCGCGGACACTTCTGATTACGAAAATTGCATCACACGGACAGTGCACGGACCGTCACGGATCATGAATGCCCGAAGTATACTTTGGTATACAGATTGTAATTTGCAATGCTTCATGGAATTGTTCGGTTTGGTTCATGGCTTATAATGCTTTAACAAAGCATTTTTCAAAATCCCAATGGGAAAATTGATTGAAAAAGATTATAATTATGGAACCAACACTGCTAAGAAGGTGGACAGGCACAAACACAATCTATGCCACCATATATTAGAATCACATGCTAACCAGATTTTGGTTTCTGACAGACGTCGATGAATGTGGCGGAAACCACCGGTGCCAACACGGTTGCCAGAACATGTTGGGAGGATATCGTTGCGGATGTCCGCAGGGTTACGTTCAGCACTACCAGTGGAACCAGTGTGTGGGTAAGTATTTCTACGCAAATGAAAAGCGATTTTCAGTTGCGCAGTTGTTCTAATTTCTGTGTCTTCCTTCCACCCAGACGAGAACGAATGTGCCGGGAACCAAGTCTGTGGGTCTGCATCTTGCTATAACACTCTGGGCAGCTATAAGTGCACGTGCCCGTCAGGTTTCGACTTTGAGTCCTCTGCTGGCGGATGCCAGGATGTTAATGAATGCAACCTGAACAATAACCCCTGCAGCTATGGCTGCTCCAACACAGATGGAGGATACTTGTGCGGATGTCCCGGAGGCTTCTACCGAGCAGGACAAGGGTGAGTATTTAGGCTAGCCTGCTCATATTTGTTTATGCCACAAGTGTGCATTCCTGCTCCTGGAGGACAACTTTCTTTCAGTTCAGCTCCAGCTTTCTCCAACACACCCACCTTGATGCGTCTAGTAATCCTTTACTAGCTAGTTCAAGGGGTAAAATCTAGGAAGGTGGCCCTTCAGGAGCAGTACTGGATACCCAAATAGTTTGAACATACTGTACACTATATAGTAGGGAGGTCAACTCTGGTCTTGGAAGGCCACTGTCCTTCAGGGTTTAGCTCCATCCCTAAACAAACACATCTGAAAAATCCAACATCCAAGCATACTTGAACATTCAGAATCATTGGCAAGACTTTCTGTAATATGTCAGAACATGACCACAGCATTTGCTTCCAGTCAGACAAAACACCATCAATAGCTGCTTTTCCACTTTCGGGCCAGTGCGATACATTGATCATAATTAGAGGTTGACCGAAATGGGTTTTTCTCTGGCCGATGCCGATATTTAGAAATATATTTAGATATTTAGGGCAGCCGATGTATGATGCCAATTTTTTTGGCCGATATGTTTGAGTTTGAGTAAATGATTATTGCATGGTACAAAATAGTAGTAGTAGTAATAGTAGTAGCCTAATTAATAGTAATAATACATGGCTCAAAACTTGAGCACCTTCTCAAAACAGTTCTGAAGCATGCTTTTTGTTTATGTTTGCTGACAGACACCAGTGTTTCCCAGACTTGCAAATGAAAATTAATTCTCTGCCAGCAGGAGGCGCTGTTGGAGCAGGAGATATAGCGGATTCCCTGGTAACGGATATAATCTAATAAGTGCTGCGCTCACAAACGCTACTTTATCAGGCATTACAGGAAAGACTAAATGAAAATGACATCGAAGCTTTTCTGAAGACGGTCGGTTCTTTTCAAAGAAACATTCATATAAAAACACCCGCGCTGCATTTTAATTTTGAAACGTGCAGTTCTCAGTTTATTCAACGAAGCATAAGCCTTTTGGAGAATCTATTTGTGGCGGTCAGTTTTGATATTGTGATGAGCCGCCACAAATAACTCAATGTATGGGAAACACTGGACACTGCTATAAGTCAAATGGCCATAATCTAAGTGATAACAAAAATAAAAGAGTTCACGCATATTAGACAGCCTGCTGCTCATAACTGCTTAAGAGTGCGCTGGCCATGAGCGATGACAATGTGGATGCTATTGTCGGACCCACAGACACAGAAGTAACGTGCACGTTATAATCAGCCCAGAAGTTTCGTCTGAATTGCACGTGTTTCTGCTTTCACATGCAAATGACTTGTTACACTTATGAATATGATAAGCATGGTCGGCATCAATTCTAGTAGGGTAAAACGTAATTACGCTTTCGAAACTGTCTGTTTTGCCCTGCCATCATTAGCCAATTGCTACTCAAAACTAGCCAAATCGCATTTCAAGGGGGTCTCCAGTTAAAAATCACGTTCCGGGGGGTAAAATACACATTTTTTGGCGGGGTTCCCCTGCTAAAATTCACATTCCAGGGTCTAAATATCATGTTATTGGAGTCGCTTCATCCCGCGGCAACAGTGTTAAACTAGCCCAATTCCGAGGGAAAACCGCACACTTGGCAACACTGGTCACGCAGCCAAAAAGAGATGGGTGCGTCTCAATCAGCTCCCGAGCTCGTGAATCAGTAGATCATGTACACGAATTCGGTCACTGGAGATTCTCCGGTACAGTGTCCCACAACAACGCTTAGCTGCCTGCAGATGCGCCTGCCTATAAATCAGCCTAATTTGTAGCACAATAGGCCGATGCCGATTTAAAAAATGCAAAAAATCGTCCCGATTAATCGGCCGGCCAATCAATCGGTTGACCTCTAATCATAATGAATTAATTTGTCAGGATTGAAAATTAGCCACACAGCAATAAAGTGATATTTTCCATTATTTCACAAAAGAAAGAGGACACATTTATTCAGTCGCATCTTGTTTTTGTTTATTTGTAGTCACAGTATACATCTCATTTATAAAGAATGATAATTTCTAAAATTTTCCATCAAAAATACGACCTGAGTAGCAGAGGGAGCTCCCGAAGAAAAACTATGATTATGATAGGCTATATTTTATAACATACATTGAGCTAAATATGAACATCAGACAGTAAGGTATGGACACGAGACTTACTGACAGATAAAATGTGTTACTAAATAAACACACGATTGTGATAGCCTATGTGATTTGTCTGATTTCTTCAAGGAATCGTATTTACCCTGTTGATGGCTAGCACATAGTCCTTTGCATCACTTATAAATGTTTCTGCCTTGTATGGGGATCATAATCTACATCGGATCTCAAACAGAATTTATTTCAAACACTCGCTGCTGTCGGAAAGTGAGTTTTGAGCTAAAATTATTTTAAAAGTCTTTAATGTTGGTGTTATAGCTGTTAACTAAATGATCCACGGCGCTGACACTCTCCAGACTTGGAGAAACTTCGCCTTTGCTCATAACCACTCCTCAAGCCCGAGCTGGTCCGCTTTGGCCCAAGGTTTTCGGCGGGCCAAAAAACCTGGCATGATAAAGCCCTGGAAGTGACAGTGGAAATGTGACTGGCCCTGGCATGCACTAGCACGCCCGCTTTTGGCCCGACAATGGAAACGTGGCTAATGAGTTCCAGTTACTGATCTTGACAGGATTAGTTTGTAGTCTACTTTATAAAGAGTTCCAAAGTGTTCAGGTCTTTCCTTGGTGAATGGAAGGGGATGCCTACATACTTTTGCCATGTAGTGTAGAACCATATACTTGCCTGAAACTTAAAGGCTCTGTCCTAAATTCCACTCATATCCCTTATCCAAGTTCACATTTTGGTGATGCACTCCTACACAGATTGTCAAACGTGTGGAGTCCACACCAGCATGGGCTCAACAAGGGTGTAAGAACCCTTCTAAATCCTAAAACGGTGCCCGAGCTGGTCCGCTTTGGCCCAAGGTTTTCGGCGGGCCAAAAAACCTGGCATGATAAAGCCCTGGAAGTGACAGTGGAAATGTGACTGGCCCTGGCATGCACTAGCACGCCCGCTTTTGGCCCGACAATGGAAACGTGGCTAATGAGTTCCAGTTACTGATCTTGACAGGATTAGTTTGTAGTCTACTTTATAAAGAGTTCCAAAGTGTTCAGGTCTTTCCTTGGTGAATGGAAGGGGATGCCTACATACTTTTGCCATGTAGTGTAGAACCATATACTTGCCTGAAACTTAAAGGCTCTGTCCTAAATTCCACTCATATCCCTTATCCAAGTTCACATTTTGGTGATGCACTCCTACACAGATTGTCAAACGTGTGGAGTCCACACCAGCATGGGCTCAACAAGGGTGTAAGAACCCTTTTAAATCCTAAAATACTCTACAGTCTTGTGGACTCCATAGACCTATGCAAGCAAAGACAGCAAGTCCACATTAAGTGCAAAATTTGGGGCAAGGCCTACACCAGGGGTGTCCAACCTGGTCCTCCAGCACCACTGTCCTGCAGAGTTTAGCTTCAGGCCCAAGTATTGTGAACCAAGGTTATAAAAGTCTTCAGGATTGCTAAAACTTCCAGGCAGGTACATTTGGACAAGTTAGCGCTAGACTCCACAGGGGTCTCCAACCCTGCTCCTGGAGAGCTACCATCCTCCAGAGTTCAGTTACATCCCTAATCAACCACACCTGAAACAAGATATTCAGGGTTACTTGATAATTACAGACAGGTGTGTTAGAGCAGTGTTGGAACTGAAGTTTGCAAAGACGGTATCTCTCCAGGAGCAGGGTAGATTCCTGCTCTAGAGGTTGTTGGCCCTCCAGAACCAGGATTTGGAAATCCCTTCCCTGAACTGTATAAGTGCAAAGAATGTATTAATGTTTCACCTTTTTCGTTTCTAGGCACTGCATCACAGGAGTGGGCTTCCAGGGTCAGTTTGGCTCAGAGGGAGTGGATGACGAAGAGTCATTGTCACCAGAGGCCTGCTATGAATGCAAGATCAACGGTGACCTTGGAAAGAAAGGTCGCCATAGGCGTAATACTGGCGATAATGAGCTCAAGGTACTTTTGAGTACTGTCCTTCTCTCTTTAGTTGTCTTGTTATTAATATGGCCACACTGCTAACCCTGAAAGGGTATAATAGACTTAGATCTATCAGAAGCTACTTCTAAGGTTTCCAACTGTTCTGTCCTGCCCTCAGGAGACGGTGAGCTTGGCCAGCATGGATGTTCAGACCTCTATCCCCATGAACCTCAGTCTGGCACAGCTGCAAAACAAGGAACCCCTACTTGAGTTGCTTCCAGCCCTGGAGCCGCTTGAGCACTATGTGCGCTACGTCATAATGCATGGAAACCAAGGTGAACACTTCCGCATCCTGGAGCGTCACGACGGGAAGAGCGTTCTGCGGCTGGGCCGAAAGCCACCCCCTCCAGGTTTGTACCGCCTGGAGATCGCCAGCTTGCGTCTGTTCGGTCCACGCAAACTTCAGCAAATGGAGGACCAACATGACAGCGACTACTTGCTGGGCGAGATCGGCGACGCACTGCGCATCAAGCTGCACATCCACCTGCACTGAGACTGACCCTTGACCCCGTGCCCTTCACTGCAGGGCGTAGGCTCTGAGAGACTGTGTCCATTTACCGCCATGTTTTGGGTTTGTTTTTATTTGCCGTCCTTTCATATCAGCGCCCACCGACTCCACCAGGTTGGGTGGAATATGTACATACACCACCTTAAATTAGCAGGAGTGCATTAGCACTAGCACCCACTTTTACCAGAGGGACAATCAGAAATATCAGTCGTAAGGACAAATTAATTTTAGTACAGCTACTACAGTTGTAAACTGTCAAAATGATCATGTAATGACATTCAGTCTTTAGTGCACATAAAAACGTTGCATTATAGATGAAGAAAATATAATGACTATTCACTCATCTCAATATCTCAGTGCAAACTGGGGTCAAAGTTTATTCCATTCAGTATTTAGTGTCATTTGTCAAGTATTGTACTGTTTTTGAAGAAAAAAAAGGTCACACAAAGGACTGCAGCAATTTTTCAGGTTTAAACGAGAGTCGAGGGTTCAAAAGGCTTATGGTTCTCAAAACTGAAATGCGTCTTTTTACATAAGATTTCTGGGACTTTCTGGAGTGTTTGCATGAGCTGCCACATCACGTTACCTCATTTTACACAAGAACACACACAAATATATGTATGGCAGTTAGGACAGGAGTGGTGCTAAACACTCAAAATTTGCACTGGGCCTCCTCTGCGTATTTCATCAGGGAAAATTCATTCCAAAAATGGCAACGACTGTCTAAAGGGTTTTCGAATATGCATGCGATGTTGCACAAACTTGGCATTTACATTTGAACCATTTTCTTCTCCATACTTGTGTGCTCTTGTCGGTGTATTTGACAAAGACGTGCTTGGCAAACAGAGCACATACGAATGGAGAACTGGAAGCCTGCTGGGTAAACCAACCAGAGGCCATTTTTGATTGCAGCTGGAGACGTGCAGTCTCAATGGTACATAAGGATTGTTTGGCAAGCCGTCCTCCAAAACACTCCAGATATGGACATGCAAACACACATTTTCAACTTTCAAGTGTGGGAACGATGACAAACTGACCCTCGTTTCTTAGTTTCTCAGAAACCGCGAGCAAACAAGGTGCTAAGATTCCAACTTACGCTGTACTACGAACTGATTTGTGGATCGCAATCGTGACATTTCCAAAGGTCTTTTGTGTTTTATTTTATTTTTTATTTCGTGTGTGATTGTCTTTTGTACTGTCTCAATGCTGAAAAATCAATACTATCAAAGCTTGTTGAAAATTTAAATTGTATATTTTAAAGTGAAATGTAGTTTTTGTTTGTATTTCTTCTTTTGTATTCTTGAGCATCAAGACTGCCAAACCAAATATTTACTTGTACACATTAGATAAATAGCTTTTAAGAGCTGTTGACTTTGTTTTTCCTCAGAATACGGACAATTAATGATCACCACGTCCTTATTTTACTGTCACTGAGCACTACGTGACAGACGTCACTGTTTACATGAGCTTGTCCATCAATCATCTAAATGAATAATACTGTAGTTTATTGCAACGACCAGCAATATTGGACTGTTTTCATAGGCTGTAAACAAAGTGATTTTGGTGCTAGAATGACAAAACTGATTCTTGAACATCACAGTAACTGCACTGTTTGACAGCCTGAGCTATATTTATGCATAACCATTTGTCTAACATGGGAACTTTGTATACTTTCATATCTTTTGTTTTTGTTGATGCCACTACATGTAAAAGAGCGAATGTGCGTGACTGTACTGTATGTCAAAAATCAGTAGCAAACTTGAAATAGTCATCAAGCTAGTGTTGAGTTACGAACTTCAGACCAAAGAAAGTGGACCGGGTCGCTCAGGATGTCGTCCCATACCATAAATCTCAGAGGTGCATTGATTAGGGCATCTGTATGAATTTTTTGAGCCATAAAGATCCATGACGGAGAAACCCGAGTACCCCGTACACGGCTAATCAGTAATTCCAAATGCATTGTTTTTATACCATTTTCGATCCATCTGTTAGATCCGAGTGATCCGCACAATGTTTGTGAACATCTGTACGAAACAACAAATGGCAATAAAACAACATGGGTTATATTTTTAAACCTTTGTCTTTCTGTTCTCTATGTGCAAAGGCCATTTTTAGCCGCATTAAAGAGATCTAGCGAGTGTATCCAAGTGGAAGCCTTAAGTGAATAAACCCAGTTTTATTTCAGACAAAAGGGAATTAGGAAAATATCCAATCTACTTACAAAACTCACAAAGCAATGCAAGCTCCTCTGTTTCTTGGCACATCAACATTCTTTGCACATCTGTCCAAATGAGAGCTACAAATTCAAGACGATTAGCAAAAAGGGAACTCCAAATCCGAGTCGGGATATAAAAATAATGCTTTCGGTCGATTCTAAACCTCTCTTAGATCACAACGGTTTCAGAGAGCTCGGCAGATTAGCAAACAGATAACCAATGACATGAACACCCTCGAGATATGAGAACATATGGCTTATATACACATAGTCAAAGGACAGGAAAGAGTCAAACAGCAATAATACAAGGACTGACACTCGGTTCCGAAGTCTTAAAGGGATTTTTGCTCCAAATCCAGAACATCCTCAGAAATGTATAAAGCACAGAGTTTAGAACGGGTCTGTCGAAGGCAGCAGGTATGTCGGACATCCTCTGACTTTCCAACAATACTGAAGTTTTCCTTAAAGATGTATTTCGCGCAAAATTACCATGCTAAATAGACAAAAATCATACTGAATAGGCCATAATCATGATAAGAGGCTTATTTAATTTTACACAAATGAAAACGAGGCATTTCAGTTATTTTTACAGTGTAAATTTTGTGTAAACCATTTGTTGAATTCAACGCAACAATTAACAGAAAGTGACAATTTGAGTTTACTGATTTTTACAGTATAACCTGTTAAAACCATTTGTTAAATTCAATGCAACAAATGTAAAGCGACAATTTAACATCAGTTTTGTGATTTTTACATTGTAAATTGTTAAAACCATTTGTTGCATTCAATGCAACAATTAACGTAAAGTGACAGTTTAATGACAGTTCAGTGATTTTTTGTGTAAATTTTGTGAAGAACCATTTGCTGCATTCACTGAAACGATTAACGTAAAGTGACAATTTAGTTTACAGAGTTTTATGGTTTAAATTGTTAAAACCATTTGTTGCCTTCAATGTAACATTCAACAAAGTGACATTTTAGTGAGTTTTATTATTTGTATGGTATAAATTATTCATAAAACAATTTATTGCATTCAATGCAAGAATTAACAAAGTGACAATTCAACATCAGTTTAGTGATTTTTTCAGTATAAATTTTTTGTTAAATCCATTTGTTGAATTCAACTGTAAATTGTTCGTCAAACCATTTGTTAATTTACGAACAAATTTAAGGTCCAATATGTCTCAAGTTTCTAGGTCATGTCATCGTCTAGTTTTGTTTTTTTTACGCAAATTGTAACGTATATTTTACTATTTTTTTCCATCCACTGTAAAATTTTTGCAAAGCCATGTTTCCAGTGTTTCAGTGGCTGAACAACTGACATCAATTTACAGCAACAATCGACTTACTGACATCTATCCATCACAGCCTCATTTTCAGTTGCGTTAAATTAAATATGCCATCTACATAGGTTCATTGAAGAGTTTCATCGTCTTTTACAATTAAGATATATCTACAGTAACGATGAAGTATGTACAGTAGCCGAAGGGTAGTAACAGTTCACAGTGAGCATTGTGTTGGGCACCTTGAACCGTCGACTTCATGTGTTTATTCGTTGTAGACCTTGTAGACCGTCCTGAGGAAGTAGCTACAGCGGAAGAAATGGACGACCCTGTTAATTCGGTTACGTTTACGCCCAAAGTACATTTCCAGGTATACATGGCACGTGCGTTCCCTAGGAATCGAACCCATGATGGTTTAAGCGCAATTAGCTACAGGGTTGGAGTCGGGCCACATGTTGGGCTAAGGCAGGTGGCGTCTCAAGGTCACGTAACTACACCAGGGCGTAGTCAAACTGGCCCCGCTCGAAGCCATCCTTGTGATCAGTCCAAGATGAAGCGGGCATTCGGCTGTAGGGGTCGAGCAAGATCCGGAAGCAACGCACCAACAGGAAAATCAAAAACAGCATCAGGAGACCCACGAACGCGAAGGCTGTCCTTTGCTCGGCGTCGCCACCAAGAGATGGGCTGCTGGGGACCCCGGCGAATGACGGCCCCGGCGAGAGCAGCTCATAGTCCAATGTGGACACATCGCTCATCCTCCAGAGAGGGCGACGACAGAACTTGCAAGCTGTCGTGAGAGTGGGTTGGACGGAGAGATTGGTGCGGCGACCTCGATGTGAACAAACGAGGCCAAAGTCGACACTTTTGACCGCGTGACGGACACGCAAAGTGACACAAGTGGAGCAATGCGGGACCAAGTGACAGGCTTTTTTATTCCAGACCTGTCAAATCGGATCTGACCCGCAAGAGGCGTGGTGCAAGCCGATGGGACATGACACAACGGGCTGCCACAACGGATAAAAACAGCAAGGACTCGAGTCACACGCTCGTTTCTTTTGGCTGCAGTTATGAGGCTAATTGGTTCCAGATGGGACACGGTTTGCAGGTGTTGTCCCTACGTTGGGCGCCAGTTTACCGTTCGCCCCACAGCAAGTATCCCATTTCTGGCTGCCGCTGAAAGTGTCAGACAATAAACATCGGACGCCTAATCGGATCAGATCAATATGCGAATCTGAGAAAGCCGTTCGTTCAAGCGAGTTAGATTAGTGGGCTCCAGTAGGTGTGCATTAGGTTGATGAGTCAGAGATGATCTGTTCCTTCTTGCTTTTTTTTTCTCACACAGAAGCGTCTTGTAAGTTTGGTACTATTGATCGAGGCTGGCTAATGTCTGGTATAGTGTGGATTTCAGGGCCAGGATGGGATGTAGGCAGACAGCAGAGTCACAGAAACGACGCCTTCGCTGCAGTGCGTTTGGCCTCTGGTCTGTTGTACTTCACCCTGTAAACACACAGCATACACGTATTCAGCATTTAATCTGTTTAGTTGCATGACCATTAACTAGTCCTAAAGCAAAAAGCTCACAATGAAAGAGATATCATGTGCTTTTCAGAAATGTCCACTGGATGTGAACACAAAATATGTAAAGAAAAAAAAAGGTATTTGGCATGTTTATTTTTTGTAAAAATAGTAAAATAAATCTTGTTAAAAATAATGAAGGCATGTTTTATATATTACTTTTCACTTTTAACAATGTTATTTAAATGACTACAAGACTAAACATATTTGATTTAAAAGTGTAAATATATTTAATTTTATAAATGCATTTAAATGTGTTTTTTAACAAAATTCAAAATGTATTAATGCATTTTTCTGGAGTATTTACAATCTTATAAGCATTTCTATATATTTTTATACAATTTATTAATTAAACAATTTCAATAATTTTGTAAATTTAATACAATTTTGATTGGTTGTGGTGAGCTGAATGTCATGTAATGCATTATAATAATGACTGAAATAATTACTTTTAAATAAAAAAATACCTACTTTGCGCAATATTTTCAACAATATTCTATAAAATCAACATTTTTCACAGGTAGCACACACGCACACATACATAAATACACACATATATATATATATATATGCACACCCATTTCTATTTTTTTATTATTAAATCATTTAATTATTTAAAAAATTGTGGTGAACATAATACATCATGAAATGCATTGCATTGATGACTGAAATAAACACTTTGAAATAAAAACTTGAATACCTGCTTTTTTCAATATTTTCTAAAAATGTATTTAAAATATCACAAAATATTAAGCATACGCTGCCGTAATTGTTCATTTTTAAATATGAATATAAATATGAAACAAAAAGTATCAAATATAACAATATGAAAGTTAAATCAATCATGTCTCAGCAAAGACTATTTTAGCAAATGGCTGCAATATAACAAAGAGTGAAAAATTTAAGGGGGTCTGAATACTTTCCGTACCCACTGTATATACATATATATATATACATATACATATAAGGATGAAATTAAATGGCAAAAGACATGTGGATCGCATAAATCAGGTTTTCAGTAGATTGTTGATCATGTTAATGATGTGGAGGCCTTATAAATTCATACGTCAAATATGAGAGAGTGAATGAATGTTTCGACTAATCCGAGCAAAACTACCATAATTACCCTGACATTCTACGTAATGGTGAAGCTGATTACAAAACGGCAATACCAGCAAAAGCGGCTGTTGTAAATGTCGTCTTTATCCATCAGCGGGGCGTTTTAACGAATCATTAGCTGACTCCTGGAGGAAACCAAATAAGCATTCGTGAATAATACGAGTCTCACTCTCTCAAGTGTCGCTAGTCTGGGATCACAGGATATGAAATGTCAGCAGACGATTATCTTAAACTTGTGAACAGCAGCGGTGTGATTAAAGTGATCGGACAGAGACGAGGGGAGAGATGGATGACAGACGCAGAAATCACTGGTGCTGAATGGACGGGCCCAAGCATCATGATGGATGACGGGACGATGTGAGGATCTGTGTGGCACCGCAGACGACGCTGACAAACTATCGCGCTCTCTTCACGCGGGCCGTATCTCTGTGTCCTGTGCTGCTCGCTGCCAGCGCTCGCTCTGGCCACTTCATCAACGGGACTTAATCAATCAGGTCTTCCCTGAGACGTGTTTTACAAGAGCCGACATCGGAGAGAAGAGTCTTACAGAGCAGGGGGAAAAGGGAAATTTTAGTGTGCAAAAAATTAAACAAATAAATAAATAATAAATTAAACATAAAATGCTGCTGCTGCTGTTAATAATAATAAATAAAGTTAATAACTTACAATAAATACTACTATACAAATAATAATAAAATAAGCTATAAATTATATTATTATTAATACTTTAATTAATTTAATAATAATAATAATAGTTATTATTATTATTATTATTATAAATGAACCAGTAAAAAAAATTACATTATATTCATTCACTAATATTATTATTATTATTAAATTAATGAATATTATATGGATAAACCAGTAAAATAATCATTTATATTTATATATTATTTTTTAACATTTTATTCATTCATTCATTTTATTATTATTATTATTTACAACATTTTATTTATTCATTCATTCATTTACTATTGTTGTTGTTGTTGTTATTATTATTATTATTATTGAATTAAGGAATATATGAATGAGCCAGTAAAATGATCATTTATATTAAAAACTATATTTTTATTTTTGACATTTTATTTATTCATTTATTATTATCATCGTCATCATCATAATTAAATGAATGAATAGATACTTCTATACTATACTAGAAATACCAATAATTGTAATTTTTTAAATACATTTATAATAAAATAAAATAAAATGCTACTACTAATAATAAATACAAGGAATTAACTAATAATGAACAGGAATTTACGTTGTACAAATTTTATATTTAAATATTAATTTAAATTATATTATAGTTATGATTCTATTTATTCATTCTTTTAATAATGTTATTTTGAAATAAATGATTAATGATAGTAAAAATAAATACTAATAATAATTGTTTATAATTGTAATAATAATAATGAATAAATAAATAAATACATTACAAATTATATATGTATAGATGTTAAATTGACCAAACTTGATATTGTAGTCTCTATAATAATACATCGGTATTACCAGTAAAAATATGAGGTCCTTCGATTAGATTTTTTAATATATGATTTTGCAATAATTCACATATTTGACGATCCATGGCATCAAAAAATATGAAAACCTGTTTGAGGATCTGATGAAAATGTTCAAGTTCATACGGAGACTTTTGACTGCAAACCTGAGCCCAGTTTGAATGTGAGCCGCGGCACCTTATTGGTGCTCATGAGAAAGCTCTGAGATATCAGAGATCTGGTTCGTGGTTTCTGTCCTTCAGATGCCGAGGATGAAGGGATCGAGCAGATGGCAACCCAGCAGGCCTTCAGAAATCACAGCCAGAGGACTCATCTCAGCGAACCCTCTTCAGCACACTCTCAACACGCGCCTTTGACAGAGACGGAGCGCCGGAAACGCCATTCACTTAACGAATCGCCTGTCAGGACGTCCCGGCGTGGGGCTCCATGCAAATCAGATGGACCCTTAACAGCATCTATCAGGTCGCCAGCGCATGTTTGTGCAATATCAAGACCGGTTGCCAGATCCTCAAACCCCCTCAATGACATCCACAGGATCAATTAACAAGTAAACAGGAATACATCTTTCTTTCTGTTCATGATGCCAGTTATGCGTCACTGAAACCTAATGAGTCTGAATACCATGGTACTACCGTGGTTAATGTCCAAAGAAACATGGTACTTTCAAAAACACTTTTTGGTCCTTTTTTTGTTAGTGATACTTTTATACAGTATGGTATACGGTGTATTATATTTCATATTGTACTGTTTATTAAATATTATTTTAATATTATATTTGATTTTGACAGAAGTTTAATGTTTAATGCAAGAAGAAAAATGCAGTATAACTAGTTAAAAATAATCTAGGCATGTTTTATGTTTTTAAAATGTATTATGATAATTTACATTAATGTAATGCATTATAAAATTACATTATACAATTTATATTTTTTAATTATTCTCTTATATTCTACTATGGCTGAGTAAAATGTTTAATGCAAGAAATAAAATTATAAATAATAATAACAACAACTACAGTAAAAAATAATCAAGCCATACTTTATGCTTATTCCATATTATAATAAATGTATATTATTTTAATATAATACATTATAAAAAAATATATATTTGTATGTATATCGTTTCAAAATAATAAACTACATTAAATAATAATAATAAATAACAGTAAAAATCATCAAAGCATGTTTTGTGCTTTTTTCCCTTTATAATCAAATAATTTAATATTATTTTCATACAATACATTATAAAATTGGAAAGATTTTTATGTATATCATTTATTATTACTATTATATTCTGTTATGGCTGCAAGAAGTATAATAAAGCAAAACTTAAAAAGGCATGTTTTATGCTTTTTCCATTAATTGAACACTGAGAGATTACGTATTTGTTTTGTTTTTTAATAACAATATTTTATAACAATATTTGTTATATTTATTAATATTTATACATGCATTTATCTACATATATTATTCACATCTGAATTTATTTTATTTATTTATTTTATGCTGTTTTTGAAAGAAGTCTCTTCTGCTCACCAAGGCGGTATTTATTTGATAAAAAATACAGTAATTTTTTAAAAATATTATTAAAATATAAAACAACTCTTTTCTGTTGTATTATCTGTTCAAATGTAATTTATTCCTGTGATCAAAGCTGAATTTTCGGCATCATTACTCCAGTCTTCAGTGTCACATGATCTTCAGAAATATTATAATATGCTCAAGAAACATTTCTGATCACTATCAATGTTGAAAACAGTTTTTTTTTCAGGATTCCAGGATTCTTTGCTGAATAGAAAGTTCAAAAGAACAGCATTTATTTGAAACAGAAATTTTTTCCAACATTATAAATGTCTTTACTGTCACTTTTGATCAATCTAATGCATCCTTGCTGAATAAAACTACTCATTTCTTTCAGAAAAGCCCTCACCGGCCTGAAAGTTTCTCACGATGCACCAGATTTTCCGTCACAGTAGTAAATGTGTGTGTGTGTTTGAGCAGGAAGAAACTCTCCTCAGCTCTTCCTCATCTGTTCCTCGATTCTCAATAAACCGGCTTCGCTCATTTACGCCGTCAGAGCAAACAGGCAAACGAATGGCATTTTATTAACAAGCTGCTCGGGGAGGAAACGTCCCCCTTGGTTTCTCTGCTTTCGGCCCGCGGGAACGTTTGCGAGGAAAACGACTGAAGCCGATCTCATTATTCAGCGAGACGGGCCAAACGGCCGGATTCGTCATTATTTGTCTGAGAGCCCTCTCCAAAACTAATTAGAGGCCACAATCGAATGACAAACGAAGGGTGTTAGCATTGAAGCAAACGCTAACCGAGGGCTACGAGCGAATTCGGTTCAATTCTCCCACCAGCTGGGTGTTCATCAAGATAAAACGGGTCTGGGAAGAGAAAAGAAAAGAAAGCGGCCCGAGAGATGACGCCATCCATCACGGCCGTTACCGCTGACAGTCTTTGATTTTTTGCTTTATATTTCTGTTCGTCGGTGTGCATTCATCAATAACGGATCACTGTCACCGACGGCAGGTCTGCGGGAAACGTCCCGGTCACCTTGAGCTCGCGACAAAAGTGAAATATCATGCATATGATGGAGAACTGTGGGGTTCAGATCCAGATGTTTCTCCTGAAGTTCGATACACAATCGTTTTCATACGAGTACAGGGACGTAAAATGAATGCGGACAGCAGCTTCGGTCGTCAACTGGAATTCATATCGAGATTGGAGACTTTGGAACTTTGATTCAATGAGAAATGTAAAGCTCAATAAGGAAATGTTGACTAAAAGCTGCAATAATAAGGTGAAATAATATAATAAATAAATGCAAATAAAATTCTAAATACATAAAACAGGACATGAACTCTAAGATATAAAATATGTATTAAAAAATTACAATAAAAATGCTAAATAAAAAATGCATATAAAACAGAACACAGAGTATCCACTGAACGTAAACTGCGTATACACAGAACAGTATACGCAGTTTGCGTTCAGTGGATACTCTCCAAAATGGCGCTACGGTGGAGGAGACAAATTGTTAAATAAAGTCGTTACTTTTGTTTTCTTCGCATACAAAAAGTATTCTCGTCGCTTCATGAAATTCAGATTGAACCACTGATGGCAGATGGACTATTTTGAGGATGTCTTTCATACTTTTCTGGACCTTGACAGTGTAAGTTACTTGGCAGTCAATGGGACAGTCACAAGCCTCCCGGTTTTCATCCAAAATATCTTAAATTGTGTTCCGAAGATGAACGAAGCTTTTACGGGTTTGGAATGACATGGGGGTAAGTGAATAATGACAACATTTTCATTTTAGGGTGGAGTAACCCTTTAAATCTCAATCTGTTAAAAATAAAAATTGTGAGAAAATTGCATTGTAAAATCAATATCGTGATTCGTATCGCATCGCGAGTAAAGTGAATCGTTACATCCCTATATGCTACTAGTTTTTGCTGTGGTATCAAAGTAGTATTCTGTTATTTAAATAATAAAGAACCATTTTTTTTGCTTTTTCTGTTACTCAAAATCTGATATGATAATGCAATATGATCCGAGCCGTGGGTTTTGTGATCCGTTGCACCCCTACTCTCTTGACTTGTTATTTGAAGAAAAAAAGCGATTAATTAAGTTTTTAATCATGCTGATTTGGCCGCAGTAGAGTTCAGCCAATGTCTTATTTTGGGCTACTTAAATTCATTTTGGGCTACCAAAATCTGAAGAATGTCTGCCTGAAGGGCTACCAGCGATTTTGAAATTTTGCGAGCCCTGAAATAAAAATGTATATGAAACGGAACATAAAATCAAAACTAAAATAATAGGAAATAAAGTGGAATAAAAATGCTACATAATAAAAAAAAAATGCACATAAAAAAGAAAAGAAAATCTATAAAGAAGTGTTAAACAAAAAACATAAAACTGCTAAATAAAACAGAACGTAAAATCTATAAAACAAAATTTAAATAATAAAACAAAAGTAAAATAAAAATGCTTGAAGTAAAAAAATCTAAATAATAAAACATACATATAAAACTGAACATAAAATGTAATTTAGAAGATAATAATAATAGTAAAAAAAATAAAATAGAACGTAAATAATACAGTATAAGTTAAGAGAGGAGATGGCAGTAAGTTATAAGTCAATTTTATTTTCTATAGCACTTTCACAATACACATCGTTTCAAAGCCATTTTAAATATAAAAGTAAATATAAAATAAAAATACAGAAGCATTTTCTAATAAAAAATTTTCATGTAACATTTCATTTTAATATGTTTAAATTTGACCCCCAATATAATCTCACTACTGTCTACACAATATAAAAATTATTAAAGGTTTTAAACAAGAAACAGCTGGGATATTAAAGCAATCTCACGTGTCGATTTTTATTTTCTAAGCATTTCCTTTTGTAGGAAAATGTTTTGAGCTCAGCTTGACACCTTTAATTTTTCACTGCAAGATTTGGTGGTTTGGTGAATCGAACACCATTTGAGATGCTGAAATTTTGTTAGAGGCTCCAGGGGAGTCGCATGTGAGATTACCGCGTTATTGTCTGAGAACTTGGCTCCATTTAACCCCATTACCGTCTCTGAAACACAACAGAGATTATCAACTGTGATTTCCTCCCCGTGGCTGTGCATGTTCCTCACTTTAAGTCTGTCGTACAGTGGGTTTCTTTCATCAAATCTCTCTCCTGACAGCAGAGACTGGAGAAATCTCACCCCACGCGTTTGCTGAGTGGGCAAGTCGAGTGTGAAGACGTCTTCAAACCGCTGACCTTCCTCAAAACAGCAGGAAAAGAAACGCTAGTTTTATACGCTCGGCTGTATGACAGATGCCTCCTTTGGCTTTGGAGGCGAAAGAAAAACGTCCATCGGGGACGATCCGTCTATTCAGACGAGGTTATTAGCGTCTGCAAACAAAGTTGCGACGGCTATATCATCGCAGGATTCTCGTTGATGAATTATCAGCATAATAGTGGAATAATGGGACGGACGCTTTAGACCGGCTGGTTGTTGGTGAAAACGGCTGTGCAATTTTCCCTTAAGTGCCTGTGTCACAGTATCTGTCAGGACGGGGCACGCTATAAAGACGGCCTGCCGCTGATGGGAGCCGATTTAAGAGCCGCACTGTCAAACACAAGCATCTCTGCTGCAGACGAGGCTCTCAGCTGCCAAGAGAACCAGAAATACAGACAAGCAGAGCATAATAACAGCTCATTTCAATGAAAAGGGAAAAAGATTGCTTTAAACTGATTTGCCTGCTAAGTAGTGAAAATAAAATAAATATATTTTACATATAACACAACAATATTCATAATAAACATTACAAAAAGATTTTCTTAAAGTGATTAATAAAATTAAATTTTGATATTAAATTCAATTCATTATGTATCATCAATGTATATTAAAAGAGCAAATTTTAACATTTATCAAGAACATTTAAAATTTTTTTTTTACATCTAAATATTGAAAATTACATACATTTATTGTTGCATTCATTTAAAAGGTTTTACTTTCAAATTACTAAAATTATTGACATAAAAATTATTACTTAAATTCATATTAAATAAAGAATGTTTTATATTAAAACAGCTCTTTTTAATATTTACATATTAAAGTTTAATTATTTTCTTTAAATATCTAAATATTTTAAATTGTGTACTTTTACATTTTAATATTTGATCATATTAACATTCAATAATACTTTTTAATCTTTAAACGATATTAAAAATACATATTACATTTAAAGTTTTTAAATTATGTATTTTTATTATTACATTAACTTAAAAACGTTTTTGATTTTCAAATGAAAATGATTAAATATGGAAACTATCACTTTTACATTAAATTCTTAAAAAAAAAAAAAAAAGTAAAATCTACAAAAGTTTTATCATTAAGTCAATTTACATATTTGATACTAAAGACCCACTTTTTTTTATAAAAGCATCTCCAAAAAGTATAAATAGAAATATTCTTATATTTTATAAATATAAATATTCTTCTGGGAAAAACTTTTGTATCTAATTATCTTCCATTTATCAGTTATTGGCCATACGGAAAAAAATCACTTTACTTTAAAACATCTACTTTTTAGATTTTAGCGATTTTTCAGATTCTTCAAAAACTGTATTTATACCCACATCACTGAACCATTCAGTCAACCGATTAATTTAGAAATGAAACAAGTGTCTGTCTTTATGATGGAGCTGATGAATTATTCATTCAACTGATTTGTTCAAAAGCACCGAATCATTCGGAAACAAACTAAGTGACTGTCTTTATGAGGGAGTCACTGAATCATTATTTCAGCAGATTCGCTTGAAAGCACTGATTCATACAGCAACAAACGGCTTCCTTCATGTATGCGAGTCAGTGAATCACTCACTCAACTCTGATTCTTTTTTAGAAAAAAACTGAGCTAGTCACCAAATTAGAATATTTGGCTGTGAAAATATTGGCATTTTAATAAAAATATTGCATATAGAGTAGGGCTGTGACGATAAATCGATGCAGAATCGATTCGTGGATTGATTCTGAGATCTTCCGAATGCATCGTGATTCTCTCTGGAATTGATTCTGAGCTTAGATTTTAACAGCAGATGGCGCTCTAATCTAGTTTTTATCCGCACACTCAAATGCTCATGTAATTTCACCTCAGCTCAGAATGCTTTTATGATGCCAGATTAATGTAAACACAGCCCGCTGTGAACACCCTTGTAATTCGCTTCAACCTTTTTGAATTTTATGAACGATTATTTTAGGTTCAAGTGTGTGTAAGGCTTCGGAAACAAGCAGAGTACGGCTGTTTCTAAAGCGTGCAGCGCCATCTACTGTTCAAAACTAAGCTCAGAATCGATTTGAGAAAGAATCGCAATGCAATCGGGAAATCTCAGAATCGATGCAGAATCATTTCTCGATTTGCGGTGCATCGATTTATTTTCCCAGCCCTAATATAGAGTATTGTGAAGTGAAATATCAGAATACTTTGTAAGGACGGCTGGACCCAGATCAGTCTGAACGGGTCAGTGTTAAACTGGACTTGGCCTGTGGAGACTGAGAGGAAGTGATCTGTCAGCACTCCTGACGTCTTTAATTCACATCCCAAATCAAACCATGAATTATTGAGCCGCGTGAGCGTTTGATGGACAGAGGAGACGGCAGTGAGTGAGCGCTGGTCCTTAGCGGGACGTCCTTATCAAACGGACACATCCACCTGGTGTCAGTCGGGACGGGAAGTGAGGGGTTGCGAAAAAACTTTTGGACAACATAACTACATACTTAAACTTAACTTTACAGCAAATATTAATAATAAAACTACACAACCTAATTTACATAACTGGCTTAAAAACAATGAGCAACAGTGACCTTTAAAGTAACTTTAAAAAAGTATTTTTAATGTAAATATTTTCATTGAAAAGGTGGTGTACTGCAAATAATGGCAATAACACAAGTCATGCACTGCAACCTGTTTCAGTGAATCAATATATAGAGCACAATCAGTCTGCTGTGATTCACAAAAAACAAATCATTTAAACCGGTTCTATTTAGTGTACATCATACAGCCCAATAAGTCTGGTGCGATTCACATTAAAAAAAAATTGTCATTTAAAATGATTCTTTTTAGTGAATCAAAAACATACTAACCCATCCTAAGTGCACACACACAGCAGTGAACACACACACACACACACACACACACACCGTGAACACACACCCGGAGCAGTGGGCAGCCATTTATGCTGCGGCGCCCGGGGAGCAGTTGGGGGTTCGGTGCCTTGCTCAAGGGCACCTCAGTCGTGGTATTGAAGGTGGGAGAGAGCGCTGTACATTCACTCACCGCACCTACAATCCCTGCCGGTACGAGACTCGAACCAGCAACCT
>NW_015505961.1:223704-259470 GCF_001515645.1 Sinocyclocheilus grahami
CAGTGCCATCTCCTGTTAAAAACTAAGCTCAGAATCGATTCAAGAGAGGATCGCGATGCCTTCGGAAAATCTCAGAATCGATGCAGAATCATTTCTCGATTCGCGATGCATCGATTTATTGTCCCAGCCCTACTTTTAAACCAGTTCTTTTTAGGGAATCAAACACACTGCAATCAGTGTAGTACATCATAGTTTTGGTCCCATTGGTAGTCAATTTAAAATGAATATTTTTGTAATGTACCAAGTCCAAATGTTTCTCAAGAAACAGAATTAGCCAAGAGTGTTTGTTCTTCATATGAATGCAAAATGGACAGATACTGTAAGTAAAATAACCTAATGCTCAAATGAAAAAGGTTGTGAATCCAGCCAGGCCTGTCTAGTTGATTTCAGCGAGGTCAGAGGTCACAGGGCCAATCGTGGGAAGGTCAGCGGGCCGAAATTCAAAAGGACAACACCAATCGCTGCCTAAGGTGAGCTAACACCGGCCACAAACAATACTTTGTAAGGACGGCTGGACCCAGATCAGTCTGAACGGGTCAGTGTTAAACTGGACTTGGCCTGTGGAGACTGAGAGGAAGTGATCTGTCAGCACTCCTGACGTCTTTAATTCACATCCCAAATCAAACCATGAATTATTGAGCCGCGTGAGCGTTTGATGGACAGAGGAGACGGCAGTGAGTGAGCGCTGGTCCTTAGCGGGACGTCCTTATCAAACGGACACATCCACCTGGTGTCAGTCGGGACGGGAAGTGAGGGGTTGCGAAAAAACTTTTGGACAACATAACTACATACTTAAACTTAACTTTACAGCAAATATTAATAATAAAACTACACAACCTAATTTACATAACTGGCTTAAAAACAATGAGCAACAGTGACCTTTAAAGTAACTTTAAAAAAGTATTTTTAATGTAAATATTTTCATTGAAAAGGTGGTGTACTGCAAATAATGGCAATAACACAAGTCATGCACTGCAACCTGTTTCAGTGAATCAATATATAGAGCACAATCAGTCTGCTGTGATTCACAAAAAACAAATCATTTAAACCGGTTCTATTTAGTGTACATCATACAGCCCAATAAGTCTGGTGCGATTCACATTAAAAAAAAAATTGTCATTTAAAATGATTCTTTTTAGTGAATCAAAAACATACTAACCCATCCTAAGTGCACACACACAGCAGTGAACACACACACACACACACACACACACCGTGAACACACACCCGGAGCAGTGGGCAGCCATTTATGCTGCGGCGCCCGGGGAGCAGTTGGGGGTTCGGTGCCTTGCTCAAGGGCACCTCAGTCGTGGTATTGAAGGTGGGAGAGAGCGCTGTACATTCACTCACCGCACCTACAATCCCTGCCGGTACGAGACTCGAACCAGCAACCTTTGGGTTACGAGTCCGACTCTACAGTGTATATATACATATATACTGTATATGTGTGGCCTTCTAGTGAACCTGAGAAGATCCTAGTTCTAAGTTGGGTATTCGTTATTTTTTGGGGAAAATACTATGCATTTCCTAAACAAATATATTTTGTGTAACTTTAAACCCGATATCTGTTTCTGAATTAAAAATCATTCATTTCTATCAATTAATTATGCAACAGTGCAGCACCAAAATATGAATCCATTTGAAAACAAAGACATGTAGCCTATATACTGAATCAATCTTGCCTTTAAATCACAAATGTGTTCAGCATTATTTAACTTTTTTTCCCCAAGTTTCTACACTATTTCAAAATAATGCATCTCATAATCTTGTACTGCAGTTATATCTAATCAAATGCACATTATTATTCTTTAGTTTGGGTTAAACAAATCAATTTTGCTTGGTTGGAACAGCAGCTATGCTTATTATGTCTCTATTTGTTTCTCTGGTAACTAGGATTGACACAAGCTTCAGTCTGGATCCAGAAGACCTGAGAAGAGATGATGCATCCCCTCAGAGGACCTCAGATGATGCCAACCCAGAAACAACTTACAGAACTACCACATTTTGCTATAAGTTTGATTGCATCATATAATAATTGCTGTTAATAGTGTTCATCGTGTTTTTATTACGTCTTTAATTGATTGCGGCTTTTATGCTTTTATGATGCGAGATTAGCGTAACCACAGCCCACTGTGAACATCCTTGTAATTCGCGTCAACCTTTTTGAACTTTATGAATGATTATTTTAGGTTCACATGGTGTGTGTGTAAGGAACTGGAAGCAAGCAGAATACGGCTATTTCTAAAGCACACAGTGCCATCTGCTGTTAAAAACTAAGCTCAGAATCGATTCAAGAGAGGATCGCGATGCCTTCGGAAAATCTCAGAATTGATGCAGAATCATTTCTCGATTCGCGATGCATCGATTTCTTGTCCCAGCCCTACCTTTAAACCAGTTCTTTTTAGGGAATCAAACACACTGCAATCAGTGTAGTACATCATAGTTTTGGTCCCATTGGTAGTCAATTTAAAATGAATATTTTTGTAATGTACCAAGTCCAAATGTTTCTCAAGAAACAGAATTAGCCAAGAGTATTTGTTCTTCATATGAATGCAAAATGGACAGATACTGTAAGTAAAATAAACTAATGCTCAAATGAAAAAGGTTGTGAATCCAGCCAGGCCTGTCTAGTTGATTTCAGCGAGGTCAGAGGTCACAGGGCCAATCGTGGGAAGGTCAGCGGGCCGAAATTCAAAAGGACAACACCAATCGCTGCCTAAGGTGAGCTAACACCGGCCACAAACACGCAACTGAATACTGAAGAGCTCTCGCTGCGCAGGGAGAGAGAGAGAGACGCTGTGTCATCATGTCAAACCTCAGCAAATATGAGATGAAAAGTGTGCGCCGCCGTCGGGAGGGCAAGATGGAGACGCCAGAGGAGATAAAATGACTCCAGCCAAATCTTGACAATGGAAGATCCCAGCACAGATGTACGCGAGCCCAGCTATTAAGAATGGATTATTAAATCACCACAGATGGAAATAAAAACGCTGATTCTAGGAAAACTCAACAATCGCTTTGCCAGCGCCCACATCCGGCCCTGAAAGCTCAAATTCATCTTTCCACAGTCAAAAAAAGCCGGAGAACGAGACGGCAGTGCTGGAGGGCAAAGGACACCCGGCTAACAAACAATGTGTTCCAGGAACGTTTTGCTAATGTTTCCATTAAGTTATAAAAAACACCATTTCTGAATGTTCAAAACATCCACTTTTTTTAAATGTTTAAAAAAAAGTTATTTTCTTGGTTATGTAAACACTTAATCTTTCATTTAATTTATAATTCTGCAAATATTTTGGAAACGTTACTATTGAATTTTCTCAACATTAAAAGTATCAAGTATGTGAAAGGTTGTAAAAACACAAGTTCTTAAAACCTTATCTTTTGAAAGTCATCTGACTTTTTTTTGTGTGTAAATGTTTCAAAAACGTTTTTTCCTGGTTATGCAAACATTGTTTTATCATTTTGCAAACATTATGGGAACATTATGATTGGATGTTTTCTGAAAGTTCAAAACATCCAGTTTTTTTAATGTTTTGAAAATGGTAGATTATGAAAATTTTATTTTCGGAATGTTCTCAACGTTCAAAATGTACTTTTTAATGTTTAAAAAAAAAATTTTTTTCATGGATATGCAAACATTAATGGAACATCCCATTTTATCATTTTGCAAACATTATGGGAACTTTACAATTGAACGTTCAAAACAAGCAGTTTTTTAAATGTTTTAAAAATAAATGTGATCAAAACGTGGTTTTCTGAATGTTCAAAATGTCCAGATTTTTCCTGGCTAAGCAAATATTAAGGGAACTTTCTATTTTATAATTTTTCAAACATTATGGAAACATTACTACTGAATGTTCTCCGAGTGTTCAAAACGTCCAGTTCTTTAAATGTTTTTAAAACGTGCAGTAAATTATGAAAACTTTATTTTCTGAATGTATTCTGAACGCTTAAAACGAAATGTTTCCATAATAGGGAAAACATTTTTTAAAACATTTAAAAAGCCAAAGCTTTTCAACATTCAGACAACGTTCAGAAAACAGAAAACTTACGTTTTTAAAACTTTTTTTTTTAAATGGATATTTCCAATGTATCTAAACATTCAACAATAACATTCCTGTAACATTTGTGAAATGCTATTGAAATGTTTCCAAAAAAAAATCTGTTTATGCGAACGTTAAAGGAACATTCAGTTTTATAATGTTTGCAAAATGATAAGAACATTACTATTGAATGTTTACTGAACATTTAAAACAACCAGTTCTTTAAAGGGGTCATTTGACGTTGCTAAAAAGAACATTGCTGTAATGCAATGTGTTTATGCCGTTTAACGTTAAAAAAACATTATTTTCCACATACTGTATGTTATTGTTGCTCCTCTATGCCCCGCCTTTCTGAAACGCGTCGATTTTTACAAACCTCATCGGTCTGAAAAAGCAAGGTATACGCTGAAATACATTAACGTTAAATGCATCAACATGCTAAAACTATTCAGAGTTGTCATGATTGAACTACATTTAATGAAGTTAATGAATTATACTCACTCTGATGATGTGGTACGATTAATTGAACCTAGGTTTGGATTAAAGGGGTCATATGATGTTGCTAAAAAGAATATTATTTTGTGTAATGCAATGTGTTTACGTGGTTTAGGCTTCAGAAAACACATTATTTTCCACATACCATACATTATTGTTGCACTTGGCCAGCTATCCAGTGCGTTGTGATTGGCTGAATACCTCAAGGATGTGACGGAAATGTTACGCCCCTCACCATACCCAAACAACAAGCGCTACTCTACACTGCTCAAAACTCGCGTCTGAATAGTCAGTGGGCAAATTATTTCAATATAAAAAACGTACTTACAGGCTGTGAGACAGAAGCGCTAGACTGTCCTTGCAAAGTTGGAACTGCCCCACTTTATAGAAACAGCCTTTGTGCCACAGACGCATTGTAGGCGACTGGTTCAGGAAACAGTCCTCATCCTCCATAAAATGCACTGCACACATCTGGATATTTGAGTTGAACTGTTCTGGAACAGTGTTGTAAATACAACTTAACCACTGATTTCTAGTTGTGTCCTCTTTTGAAAGGCCAAACAAAGTAGTTTTGCTTTCACAACGAAACACACAGCGTCTCCGCGACATGGCGGCGGCGGCAACAGCGAGAATAAAAGTTACACCTTCTTTCTTTGCGTGAACATTTGGGCGGCGTTATGCAAATCTTCCCACATCGTGACGTAGATATGTGGGGGCGTGTTAGAGCGAGCCGTTTTAGGGGGGCGTGGCTGAGTCTTAACTTTTATAAAGAATATCTCTTTGGATTTGAGACTTCAGTCTTTGCAACTTTACAGATCTTCTTTATGCACCAACAGCTTGTAACACTCCAAAGAGAAAGGAAAACTTGAAATCGCATCATATGACCCCTTTAAATGTTTAAAGCAACGTTATGCAACTTTCAGGGAACATTCAGTTTTATCATTCTGCAAACATTATGAAAACGTTACTATTGAAAGTTCTCTGAACGTTCTGAAACAAGTAGTAACATTCCAAAAAAGTCACAAACATCCAGCTAAAACGTTGTAGAAGAAAACGCGTCATGAACTATGCATAAATAACGTTTTAGTGCTAATGTTTTGAGAACATTACGTTTCTATTAACGTTTGTTCATAATTTTGAGAGAACCTTGCCAGAACATTCTGAGAACGTTTCCTGTTAGCTGGGAAGGACAGGGTTAATATCCCATTTTACTTTCTTCCAAATCCTATTACAAATATTTCAAACAAATTTAAACACGAACACATGCATAATACCGTAATAACAAACTAAATAACACAACCCCTGTCGATTATTAAATGCTTTTAGAGTAGGTGGTAATGTCGTTCATTTTAACTCAAACCACAGCCAGCTGTAAAACGCAATGGAAATGTGACTATAAGTGCATTAACTAATGAAAAAGTGTCATTCTCAAATTCAAATGTGATTACATTTACATCGCTCGTCTGATCAGGCCTAAAGAGGCTTATTATCATACGGCTACGCCCCATCCATCACTTCAAGCTATTTTTCGAGTGTAATTGCCTGACTCTGTAATTAATTTTGACTGAAGCTTGCACTATTTTTGCACCGAAAACCTTCTGAATTGTTTCTGTCGTGAACATGCTGACTGAGATTAATAACGCTGATCTTTACAGCATTGCTTTATGGATGTGGGAGACCGATCTAATTGAATAGAAGCAGATCGGCAAAAGTTTCCCCAATGAGAAAAATGATCCTGGATCAGAGTATATCTGTTCTGTGCCATATCATCTGCATTACATCAGCTATGGCTTATGTTTTATAGTCTTATTTTATTAAAAGCATTATTTCAGAAGACTTTCATACTTGGTTTCAAGCCATATATACTGTATAATCCATGATTTATATCAATTCAATTCTTTAGGTTTGATATAAAGCTACAGGCTTTCATAAAATGTTGATTAAATCTCAAGGTTTTTAATATATATTCATAAACTGTATGGTGTGAGAAAAGATGTTAATATTTAATGAAGTGTGTTATCATCACATGCTTTCAAAATGATGAAATACCCTAAAACGAGAGATTATCCCGATATCAGAGTATTCTACATAATATTAGTATATGATCACACAACTGCACAAAAAAGTGGTGAAATAAAATACTATGGTACTGCTATAGTACATGTCCAAAAAAACATGGTATTACCATAGTATGGTGATAATCACGATTTAAAGGTCGGATGGCAATACCATGTGAATAAGGCTATTTGAAATTACCATGGTACTGAATGGTATTCATATTAATGTGTAAAATATAAGGTAATATTTATGACCCTGGAGCACAAAAGCAGTCACAAGTAGCATGGGTCGGGTCAAAATTATTGATTTTTCTTTTATGCCAAAAAATCATTAGGATATTAAGTAAAGATGTGAAGATGCAACTTTTGATTGGTAATATGCATTGCTAAGAACTTCATTTGGACAACTTTAAAGATGATTTTCTCAATATTTAGATTTTTTTGCACCCTCAAGATTCCAGATTTTCAAATAGTTGTATCTCTGCCAAATATTGTCCTATCCTAACAACCCATACATCAGTGGAAAGCTTATTTATTCAGCTTTCAGATGATTTATAAATCTCAGTTTTAAACTGGTTTTGTGGTCTATATGGTACATGTAAAAAATAAAAATACAGAATTTGATACATAAAGTACTGAATGATACATTATATGTGGTACCCTACTTTTTCACACTTGTCTGTCTAATTACATCATCATAAAGCTTTACACAAATACATGCAGTAATCTTTAAAAAGATTTCCTTGAGGTCAAATCAAATACTTGATTGTATATGACCGAATAAATTAAAGTTTTCCTACATGATTTAGTTGGTTCTCTGTAAAATAACTGAGATTTCGCCTGAGCTCGCGTATAAGCCGTTTAAAACGCCTCAGATGCGCATTAAATCTGAATACAATGAAATATGAAATAAAGTAAAGACTCGCCTGCTCGCGTGATCTGTGAGGAGCGCCTCCTCTGTGTTTGCCGCGAAGCTTGCGCGCTCACGAGGCAGCTCCAACAGAGCGCGAGCGCGCGAGTGGGCGCGCGACCTGCTCTTAAAGAACCCGCGCACCATTTAAACTAGTGATGGGGACCTTTGATATTAGGGCCTTTAGTTCCAGAACTAAATGTACGGTACTAAAGTACTGGGACGATTTTGCGCGAACTATTTCCCAGTACTATTTAAAGGGTTGCATTCGCACCGAGAGTGTGTACTAAGAAGTAGGGATATGCCGGTATCAAATTTTCATGTTGCGATTAATTGCTCATGCTTTTATCGCGGTATACGGTATTATCACGATATTGAAATTCAGTTTTAAAAAAAAGTGCTGTCATAATACAGTATAACTGGTTCAATAAAATTTTTCTTATAACAAAAATAACTGAACGTTTAAATGCAATAAAGCAATACAGGAAAAAATAAATAAAGTTAAAAGTTTTACACAGATTAAAGTGCAAAAGAACTATAAAGACCAATAGGTATCACTTTACAGTAAGACCTCATTAGTTAAGCTTAGTTAATGCATTAACATTCACAATGCGCAATAGTTGCATTTGCTACAGAAGTTATTCATCTTTGTTTAAAAAATGCAAGTCTTGGTTCATGTTAGCTCATTAAATAACACAGTTGCAATTTTCAATTTTAACAACGTGTTTAAGACCCTGCTCTGGAGTAGGAGCTAATTTGGTTCTCGAAAAAGGCAGTCCGGTACTAAAATCGCACCCAGTTCCGGCGGTGCAAAAAAACGCCAAAAAGTGGGTAGTTCCACAATTAGTTCTGGTACTATGAAAAGGTTCCCGCGGTGCGAAAGGCCCTATAGTGACGAGGGCCAGCATTTTTTCTCCTTCATACCAAGGGGCCGTGTTTAGATTTTTATAATGCATTCGCTTTTTGTCGATCCACTGGTTCACATTTAAAAGTTTGTAGCAAAAATAGCAGATGGGCTTTCTGAAAAAGCAAATTCGTTCTCTGCCAGCAGGTGTCACTTTCGGAACTGCAGAAATATAGTGGTATACTGCACACAAAGCTGACGTGCAGCGCTCAAGTTTATTCAGTGAAATCGTAGCCTTTTGAAGTTTAATCGTCATATTAATAATCCATATAGCAATTCTTGTCTTTCCGTCCCCAAAGACCTCTTATAATTTAGACTTTTTGTACCATTTAAGAGTTTGCATGGCCTTAAATGTAAACAATTTAACTGAAGACGTGTTAAGGACCCGCGGAAACCCTAATAAGAACAGTCCAGTGCAAACATTTCTGTCATGCATTTGGCAAAAATCTTTTGTTGACTGTGAATTTTATGTTTGAAATTTGAGGCAAGTGCAACTCTGGCGTCCCCGTTGTTTGTGAGCAGTGGTGTGATGGCGATTTAAATAAAATACCGATTTCCAAACAATCCAAACATATGGGTATCCCCTTGAACTTGATAAAAAGATAATCGGTTTACCATCTTGACTTGAAAATACTGTTTTCATGGTCAGCTTTTCATTTATTTTTTGCTAATGTTAATGAATGTTTACATTAGCGTGCATGTCCTACTATTCTTTTGTTGACTGTGAATTTTATGTTTGAAATTTGAGGCAAGTGCAACTCTGGCGTCCCCGTTGTTTGTGAGCAGTGGTGTGATGGCGATTTAAATAAAATACCGATTTCCAAACAATCCAAACATATGGGTATCCCCTTGAACTTGATAAAAAGATAATCGGTTTACCATCTTGACTTGAAAATACTGTTTTCATGGTCAGTTTTTCATTTATTTTTTGCTAATGTTAATGAATGTTTACATTAGAGTGCATGTCGTACTACGCTGAAATTAATACGGGGAGCGGCTGGAAACTATAGCGACCTCTCCTGGTTGGAGTTAGTATTAATATCATAAACTGAAAGCAATCTTTACGTGACTTGCTTTTCAAATGTTTTAAAATTGATCATCCGAGTCTAATATGATCCAGCAGGCCGTACTAAAAGACTCTGCGGGCCGTAAACGTTTAGTTAAAATAGAATTGAAGATTAATAAAGTAATCTAAATGATTTACTTATTTGAAATGTTATTTTTTTATCAAATATATTAACAGATATTAATTTAACAAATACGACCTATAACAGTTTTAATATAGCTAATGTTTAATTAATGTTTCATTTAAAGACAGAACTTGAGCTTTTCTGGTATTTTGACACGTTTCAATCAGATATATAATGTATGGCAAAAAAAATAAAAATCTATTAACTAAATATAAATTCATTTAAAGAGTCACCAGCTTCAGGGGTGCATGTGAAGTGTCATAAAAATGATGTTTTGTCTGCTCAGAAATAAACAACACAACACATCCCTCTGTGATCAGTGTGGCCCCCCATCTGTTCATGACAGCACCGGCCATCTGTTGCCAACAAGAAACCACATCCACCCAATTACATAACGTGGATCTTTCCCAAAACACTACATTTAAACGAATAAGGATGCAGACAAAACATGATGTGATCAAAGAAAAGGTGTTAAACAAAAAAAGCATGGAACACTTACAGTTTCTCTGTTTGAATCCAAGAATCCAAGAAGGAAAAAAAATAACTCCTAAAATCATTGTAGACGTATAGTCTATAAATAAATAAACAAACAAACACATAGATAAATTAAGTACTCTGGTGCCACTCAAATATATAATGAATTAATGTATTTAATTTATTATTATTATTATTATTATTATTATTACGGTTGTCAAAGGAATAGCCTAACCAAAAATTAATTATTTTTAAATGAATAATTATTCACCCTCATGTCATTCAAACCTGTACGAGTTTTTTTTTAGTTCTGCAGAACATAGAAGAAGATATTTTGAAGAATGTTGGTAATCGTATAGTTTCGGTTCACGTTGACGTCCATTATATGAACAAAAAACACAATGGAGGTCAATGGGGGCCAAAGCTGTTTGGTTACCAAAATTCTTCAAAATATCTTCTTTTGTTTTCCACAAATGAAAGGAAGTCATGCAGACATGAGGGTGAATAATAATGACAGAATTTTCATTTTTGGGTGGACTATACCTTTAAAATATATTTTTACTGGAAAACAGGACCAAAATAAAGATGAAGATGTTTTATTTGCATTGGAGTTGGTACTTTGATATCTTTGATAGCAAACACAGAGCGTTCCATTGGGTTCCCATTTGTCTATTTAGTTGGGAACCAAATAAAAACGTTCTGAGAACGTTCTCTGTTGGTTCTTTTTTGTGACCTTAATATAATCTTTCTAGAAAGTTCCAGAAGGTTTTTTTTTGTGACAACCTAAAAGGGAACTTACACAGAATGTTCCCTTAATGGCTATTTTTAGGTTTTAGAACCAAAAACTAACTTTCCCAGAATGTTCTGGAAATCAAACGTTGTTAGCTGGAACATTAATGTCCGATAAATAAATACATTTCACACAATGAAGGGCAGTATTTATGGAAATATCATCAAATTACTTCGAGGTTTCCAGTCTGACCGAAGGTTACAGTTTGACTCTGTAAGCCATAACACTCCAGAACTTATTCCCAACACAGCGAATCCAACCGAAGGCGGCAACTCGGCCATCTGCGCCGCCTGCTGCCATCTACGCCGTTTTCTGCCAATACTTGCTTGTGCCAAGCATGCGGACGCCAGCCTCTCCCACAGGTCAGACAGCGAGATTTGTCTCTGTGAACCCTCACGGAAACAGTCTGTAAGGAGGTGTATTGGCAAGCTCTCAACTAATCTCCTTAAATTACCTCGTCAGTTTGTCTTGTCATTAATTTTTCTCTGATACCGTTAAATACACAAATTACTCAAGTGCTAATTAACGGTTTCGAATATATCTTCCAAACCTGTCCTGTCAGATGATGTATGTTTTTCTGAGGAGAGATCAGAATGTTCTTCACTGAACGCCTTGGCCAAAGTCACTGACATGCCAGCTGGGAATTTATTCATTAGGCAAATGATTCAAAATAAAATTTTTGCTGGGTCAAATTCCAACTACAACAACTTTTCAGACACGTACAAAGACAATATCATGGTCTTATGCATACGTATATACATAATAAGACTAAAATACCCTTGGAGTATCACGGTATATGGAAATTGTAATATTTCCAGCTAACAAAAACCCCAGCTAACAAAAATATGTTCTAACAATGTTGTGCTAAGTTATGAAAAGTTACACCTGAATGTTCCCTGAACATTAAAAATGTCCAGTAAGTTTATTTAAATGGTCTAATTTTTTAATTTTTACATTACATTTAGTGGCCCATAGAACCAGCCGCTAATAAGGCATCTATATATATATATATATGTTAACAAACAATGTACGCCAAATAAATTCCCGCGTCTCGCCAGAATAGGACGTTCGCATTACTTCTGTCACACTCGCATCATCTTACGCGACACACAAATAACAAAGCTCTCAACTAATCTCCTTAAATTACCTCGTCAGTTTGTCTTGTCATTAATTTTTCTCTGATACCGTTAAATACACAAATTACTCAAGTGCTAATTAACGGTTTCGAATATATCTTCCAAACCTGTCCTGTCAGATGATGTATGTTTTTCTGAAGAGAGATCAGAATGTTCTTCACTGAACGCCTTGGCCAAAGTCACTGACATGCCAGCTGGGAATTTATTCATTAGGCAAATGATTCAAAATTAAATTTTTGCTGGGTCAAATTCCAACTACAACAACTTTTCAGACACGTACAAAGACAATATCATGGTCTTATGCATACGTATATACATAATAAGACTAAAATACCCTTGGAGTATCACGGTATATGGAAATTTTAATATTTCCAGCTAACAAAAACCCCAGCTAACAAAAATATGTTCTAACAATGTTGTGCTAAGTTATGAAAAGTTACACCTGAATGTTCCCTGAACATTAAAAATGTCCAGTAAGTTTATTTAAATGGTCTAATTTTTCCATTACATTTAGTGGCCCATAGAACCAGCCGCTAATAAGGCATCTATATATATATATGTTAACAAACAATGTACGCCAAATAAATTCCCGCGTCTCGCCAGAATAGGACGTTCGCATTACTTCTGTCACACTCGCATCATCTTACGCGACACACAAATAACATTAGGCTTATTTGAGATGAGCAAAATCTTCTCAGAACCGATCACCGCGAGATGCATGCCGGTTAGAAAAGTGTCCGAGTTACGTAGCAAACACAGAGCGTTCCATTGGGTTCCCATTTGTCTATTTAGTTGGGAACCAAATAAAAACGTTCTGAGAACGTTCTCTGTTGGTTCTTTTTTGTGACCTTAATATAATCTTTCTAGAAAGTTCCAGAAGGTTTTTTTTTTGTGACAACCTAAAAGGGAACTTACACAGAATGTTCCCCTAATGGCTATTTTTAGGTTTTAGAACCAAAAACTAACTTTCCCAGAATGTTCTGGAAATCAAACGTTGTTAGCTGGAACATTAATGTCCGATAAATAAATACATTTCACACAATGAAGGGCAGTATTTATGGAAATATCATCAAATTACTTCGAGGTTTCCAGTCTGACCGAAGGTTACAGTTTGACTCTGTAAGCCATAACACTCCAGAACTTATTCCCAACACAGCGAATCCAACCGAAGGCGGCAACTCGGCCATCTGCGCCGCCTGCTGCCATCTACGCCGTTTTCTGCCAATACTTGCTTGTGCCAAGCATGCGGACGCCAGCCTCTCCCACAGGTCAGACAGCGAGATTTGTCTCTGTGAACCTTCACGGAAACAGTCTGTAAGGAGGTGTATTGGCAAGCTCTCAACTAATCTCCTTAAATTACCTCGTCAGTTTGTCTTGTCATTAATTTTTCTCTGATACCGTTAAATACACAAATTACTCAAGTGCTAATTAACGGTTTCGAATATATCTTCCAAACCTGTCCTGTCAGATGATGTATGTTTTTCTGAAGAGAGATCAGAATGTTCTTCACTGAACGCCTTGGCCAAAGTCACTGACATGCCAGCTGGGAATTTATTCATTAGGCAAATGATTCAAAATAAAATTTTTGCTGGGTCAAATTCCAACTACAACAACTTTTCAGACACGTACAAAGACAATATCATGGTCTTATGCATACGTATATACATAATAAGACTAAAATACCCTTGGAGTATCACGGTATATGGAAATTGTAATATTTCCAGCTAACAAAAACCCCAGCTAACAAAAATACAATGTTGTGATGTTGTGCTAAGTTATGAAAAGTTACACCTGAATGTTCCCTGAACATTAAAAATGTCCAGTAAGTTTATTCTAATTTTTTAATTTTTCCATTACATTTAGTGGCCCATAGAACCAGCCGCTAATAAGGCATCTATATATATATATATATGTTAACAAACAATGTACGCCAAATAAATTCCCGCGTCTCGCCAGAATAGGACGTTCGCATTACTTCTGTCACACTCGCATCATCTTACGCGACACACAAATAACATTAGGCTTATTTGAGATGAGCAAAATCTGCTCAGAACCGATCACCGCGAGATGCATGCCGGTTAGAAAAGTGTCCGAGTTACGTCCGACTTGCTCTGATGTCACGCTGACATGTGCCAAAAAACTCTCGCGACGGCGAGGCGGCTGTGTCGGATTGCGCAGTCATGCAAAGTTGCTCTCCACCGACTGCGCTGACCAAAAGCATGATGGGAAACGACTGGCTGACTACACAGCTTCATGCTCATTGGTTCAGAAAATTGTGATGTTGAGTTCTCTTCTAAAATGTTTTATTTTTTTATCTGATTTCCGTCTCACGCTTGAGGTATTCGGCCAATCACAACTCACTGGATAGCTGGCCAATCACAGCACACCTCGCTTTTTCAGAACGATGAGCTTTGTAAAAATCGACGCATCGACGAAAATAATGTGTTTTTTTAACCTTAAACCGCATAAACACATTTCATTACACCAAATACACAAAATAATGTTCTTTTTAGCAACATCATAGGACCACTTTAAGCGTGTTATGACTGCGCATTAGCTGGTCTAGCCTGAAAAATACGCTTTTTAAATGCTATTTGTGCATAAGAATATTCAAGACTCATTGTTGTGTGTACATATAATTTTATTTTCACCACCTGCAAACTCACAAGGAGCTCATAAAAGGCACTTTACCTCATCGTTGCTCCACGTTTGCCCTCTACTCATTTTGTTTTGGTTACACTGCGTCGTCAAATCATGTCGCATAGCATTGCATCTTGTCATTACTTCCTGTTTTTGGTTAGTTTAGAAGTATCTGGTCCGTGTTGCGTTCATATATCATTCGAATCCGCTTGTTTGGTGCGCACCAGGGTTCGGATGGCAGCGTTCACACATGCTCAAATGAACCGCACTAACAGAGCAATCGCACCAGGGTTCGTTTTATTCGAACCAAACATGACAAGTGTGAACGCACCCTTAGATAGGACTTGGTCTTGTTTGGCGAATATGGCGGCCGAGTGAACAGACTTTCCTTGAAAGGGACTTTAGTTTTATCTGCACGAGTGGCCCGAAAAACATCCCACGAGTAACCTAGAGCGATTAATGCGATGCTAATATTTGCTTAGCTTTTGGTGTGCACACACCATAACAGCCGCTTTAATAATGGCACATTAAAATAAGCGTAAAATAAAATAGGCTATTTCACACAAATTTTGTGTAAATATATTATTTAGAATTTGATTTACATTTTTACATGGTGGTTTTGAATTCATTCTATGTAATATTATAATAAGTTCTGCTTTGTCAATTTTATAAAAGTTATTTCACCCAGCTCACCTTGTCAGATGACACATGCTGCCTTAAATAACGCCTGGCTACTCATCTGTACGTGTGTGAGAGCGAATGAGAGCCGGTGAAGGACCGGACTGTTCCTCAGAAGAAACTGAGAAAGTGTTGCGGTGAAAGCAGGTGGGCCGATCGAATCAATAACCCTGATAATGAGATCCGTGGGGCGTCATTACCGTCACCCCCTCTGGCCCCACATGCGCCTTCTTCCGTGACGAGCACTGTCTCCGTCGAGTGCAAAACGCACCTCATTAACCTTTACAGGTCTCAGAGCACTCTCCTTTCCTCAAGACATGTATGTACAGTTTTTATGAAGGTACATGGGTTATACATTTCTTTTAAAAGGTTAACTGGAAAGTAAAGCCACAGATTTGGTAGTTTTTCCTGGACAATAATTACAAAAATCTAAAATCACAAGTCATACCGCAGATAATTTAGCAAGATCCATATCTCTCTGTGTGACTAAATGTTCATATGATGAGGGCTGAACCAGACCACGCTGACAGGAGGAAGGCGCCTCTGGGTCACTTCCTTTGCAAGCTATGAGCAATAATGAACTATAAACAACTCAATCATCTCTTTTTCTTCTTGGTTATTCTATTTTACTCAGACATTTGACAACCTCACCCTTTCAAAATGTGTTGACAAGTGTTTCAGAAGCTTTTACAGTCTGACTGAATTGCATAGGCTACCCAGCTAACAGGGAATAACGTTCTCACAACTTTTACTAACGTTATATAAACAACGTTCTTATATGTTTATAGAGCGTTCTTTTAATCATATTAAAGGGTTAGTTCACCCAAAAATGAAAATTAGCCCATAAATTACTCACCCTCAATGCATCCTAGGTGTATATGACTTTCTTCTTTCAGACGAATCCAGTCGGAGTTATATAAAATATATTGAATTGAAATATATTGAAAGAATATATTGTCTTTGATCGTTCAAGCTCTATCATTGCACTCAGAGGGTGTTGCATTGCTTCAGTCCAAAAGAAGTTAAATAAAAATCACCCTTCCATAAAAAAAAGTGTCTCACACGGCTCCGGGGGCTGAACAAAGGCCTTCTGTAGCGAATCAATGCATTTTTGTAAGAAAAATAACCATATTTAAAACGTAATAATCACTTGAATGTAGCTTGCGCTCACTGTTGTAAACAGAAGCAGTTCTGGGGGAATGACATATGAGGTCGGCTTTGTGCATTCGCCGCTCAGAAGTGACGCACGCGGAAACGCAGCGGAGAGATCAAAACAAAACAACAGTCATGAATTAGAAGTACAAAACGAGGATTTGTAAAGAAGAAGAATGTTAGAGGATTTCGATATAAGCCAAGAGGAGACTGGTTTTCCTTTGCTAAAGTAAGGAAACTTTACTTCCTTTGCTCTTGTAAATAAACGTTGGTTTTCACGAGACTCACCGGTGCATGCGCAACGCCGACCTCATACGTCATCCGCTCGGAGCTGCTTCCGTGTACAACTGTTGGCGGAAGCTAGATTCAAGTGATTATTATGTTTTGAATATGGATATTTTTCTTACAAAAACGCATCGATTCGCTACAGGAAACCATGGATGGGCGCTTTTTATTTCACTTCTTTTGGACTGAAGCACTGCAACACCCGCTGAGTGGCATTAAACAGCTTGAAAGATCAAAGACAATTTTTAATATAACTCCGACTGGATTCGTCTGAAAGAAGAAAGTCATATACACCTAGGATGCATTGAAGGTGAGTAATTTATGGGCTAATTTTCATTTTTGGGTGAACTAACCCTTTAATATTTGATATATGTTGTCATAAAGTTGAGCGAAAACGTTCTGAGATCAATACTTTTTGAATGTTCTTGTGATTTTATTTGCATTTGATGAACGTTCTAAGAAATGTTTTTGCAACCCTTATATAAAGTTACATATATAACGTTTACAGCAAGAAAACATTCTCAAATATTCTAAGAATATTAAAAATAAACATTTAAATAATGTTACATTTTGGGTCAAAATAAAGTTAGTAGAACGTTGTAAAAATATTTTATATTTATATTTTTGTACTATGTTATATTTTGGGTAAAAATAAAGATAGTACAGTGTTGTGAGAAATGGTTTCATAACCTTTAAATAACATTTTAATCACGACAAGAAAACTGGACTTTTCAGCATTTTAGAAAATTTCAAAACAACGTTCCTACAACGTAATTTGCTACCTGGGATACTAGTGAGATTTTCATGAGTAATATGCTCAAATAAAGTATTACAGTGAGTTCAGTTTATTTAACTGAAAACAAACAACCAAGGTGTTGTAGGGAAAATCCAATCTTCATATTCACACTTGAGGGCACCTGCAGAGCACCTGAACGTCTTCAACCGTGGTTCTAAAGTGGGGGTTTCATAGCGGCCAGCCAAAGGGCTTGATTCAGACACAATTCCACCAGAGTCCTGCGGCGTTGTTGAGTTGTGTCGTGCCCTTCTGTGAAATAGAGTCCCGCCATCAGCACTCGGAGCTTGCAGAATTGAGTTGGACTAATGGTCACTCATTTCCCTCTTTCCAGAAGGCCAGCAGGTATCGATCAATATCCCATAGACGTCCATCAATCCCAATATTCCATTGGGAATGGTTTTATTATGAGCGAAACAGTCAGGCGATAAACACATTATGTCTCTCAATGACCTTGGGAATTGAGTTTAAAGGATTTATGCGTTTCCTTGAGCAAAGGAACAAAAACAAGACGCTCGTTTTGAGCCCGGCTCCATCGGATATGCATAAGATTATTAACATTGCATGAATGCATAATGGAATCAAACATTTCATACCAGCATTAACAATAATTTGCTTGGTACGAGGTGTGTGAAAGTAAATTACGTAAAAACTATTAGCTAGCTGCGTGCTGCACGCATAACGTGAGTGTTTACATCCATCAAAATACGTAGGCTATACGTCAAATTTTTGAGTCCCTAAATATCAAAACCATCAGAAAGTGATTTATTGCCCAAACTTTACTCAGTCCTGTGAAATAATATAATTAATTAAATGACATTTTCTTCATAATTACTGCCACTGTGAGAGCGCTAGGCTATAAATAATGCACGAACGCGTCGCTCACGAGTTGCACATGGATTTCGCATGAACTCAGATATGGATATTATTGATCACATCTAATTTAATTACATATGAAAATTGACTTTTTTCTTGAGAGTGACGTGGCCACGGGATTCCTTGGGTTTGAAGGACACGTCAGGATCTCCCGAATTAAAAGATCAGAGCGATTTTATGATTGCAAAGCAGATCTTTATTTAGCACCAACCTGGACGTGAGCCATTAAAAATTAAAATTAGATCTGCACATTTCATCAGTAATTTAAAGCGAGAGAGAGAAGAGGGGGTTGATTTTGATATTTTTGTCTGGGTTTTAAATTTCCTCTCTTTTCATATTTTATCCTGGCTTCCTAAATATCCCGGTCTCCCCCCTTTCCTCTTCTCCGTCTTGTTATCTATCATGCGATATGACTTTAATATGCTTTACGGCAGATTATAGCTCATTTATCATGTAGAGGAGGGCCTTGCAGATGTCATAGGCCAGTAAGCGACGCTCATCTCGGGCTGCGGCAACTCTAATGCGACTATTTATCCCAACAGACGCGCCATTGCGCAATCCGTCACCCTCTAAATTTACAGACACAAGCAAACTCAGTTAACACTAAGACTAGTCCTGTTGACATTTATGCCTCAAGTGTAAGCCTCAATTAGGGTGATGGAGGGCAAAGCACTGTATAGTGCATGTCAAGTCTTTGAACATAAATAATATGGCTGTTGCCACCATTTATAAAAGCAATGAACGCTAAATTATTGATCAAAATGAAATACTGACAAAACACATAATGTGAAGGCTTTACAAATATCTTGTCTTTTGACTGTATGTTTAAATACTTGTTAAGTATAGCATTCTACTATACTATTATGCATACTGTGACTAGTGCTGCATACTATTCTTGTAGTATGTAGGGCTGGATAAAATTTCTCAAAATTTCTCAATGACGTACATCTTACGTCATCTGCTGGAAAGCCACTTTCTCCTGATATGAAACAAAGTCTCAAATTTCAAATTCTGTTAATTTTATTACAATATTCAAACAATTAATGGTGTTTTGGTGTTGTTTAATGTGGAGTGACATGCCGCTGTAGCGCCTCAGTTCAAGAGAAGCGGCAGCGCGAAGCGCACTTAGCAATAGCATTGCACCAGAAAATAAACACGAATAAGCACCCAATGGTATGTCAAAATAAAGAATACAGCTTACTGAAATCTGTATCCTGTCTCATCTAATCACTCAATCTGTGTTTCATCCACGGAAATGCATCAATATAACAGCTTGTAAACAATGCCACATAACGTCACATTTACATATTCGGTAACTCGTTAGTCAGTTAGAAAAATGAACTCTAAAGAGGAGAATTTTGCCAAATATATGCACCATATAACATATCCATTATCATTTTTACTGTTCTTAAATTTTCAATTTATTTTGAATAAATCCGTCATGTTTTTATGACAGCCACCTTTTAATTGTTTATATTTAAAAAAAACGAATTGGAGTAGAAATATAAGTATGTTATTATAAAAACTTAATTGAGCGTAATTGAAGTGTTTGTATACAAATCAGTTAATTTTAAACTTCAATATTATAGTAATGTAGTACCAACTGACTCAATGGAACCTGGACTGACTTTTTTCCTTGAGAAAATTTGTCATGTACTGTACCTGATATTTCCAAAATAATATATATATTGAATCGAATCGAATCGCAAGCTTGTGAATCAAAATCGAATCAAATTGTGAAATTTGTGTCAAAACCCAGCCCTAGTATGTAGTATATATGTATAGTACATATGACCTGCCATATTTAAGCAAATTTAGTTTGAAAATGTCTTGACTTTTGACTTCAGAATAGCATTCTACCATACTATTTTTTTTAGTTCTTACATACTATTCTTACATACTATTCTTTCAGTATGTAGTATGTATACTGTGAACATTTCCCACGAGACAAATGAACTGAAAGCAATATTAAATATAATTGTAACTGTTTTTTTTCACTCTGTATTTGATTGGACCAACCAAAATGACATTTTTGTATATAATTGAATTAAAAAATGCTAAATAACAAGATCTTTTGCCTTTTGTTCATACTAGAAATGGAAGGTCAAGCTTGTTTGTATACTGCACACTGCATGTTCCAAACGAACCCAAAGTCTCTTCACAGACCTGTCAAGAACATACGCTCGCACACACACAGGCATGCTCATTTACATATGCAAATAAGCCGCAGCATTGGCATTCATTTAGTGGCTTGCTAATGAGCCCTCTCCAGTGCTCATTTATTAGACCTTTAGGCTGTTTTGTGAGTCACTTAGCATGTTGCAGAAAGCAAATAATTGTTTTCGATGGCATGATCATGTGTCTTGTCGAGGAGAGATGTGCTGTTAGGTCAAAGGTCAAGGAGACGTGCGATTACTCGACAGCAAATTAGCGGCAAACCAACAGGTATTTTTAAACGTTCTCCACTGTGGAGCCACATACGATCTCCTCATGAGCCTGTGTTGACGTCTCCTCGCCCAAAATGAAATGAACGATCGCTGCAGACGTGGCCATCGCCTCATCCCAGCGGCAGATTCTTTATGAGGATCTATGGCTGTGCTTTGGAGGACGAAAACAATGGCAAATCCGGTTTCTATTGATCAGTAAGTCCTCTGCCTGCGGTTCTCCTGTTAGTGGCTTTCAGGATGGCAATTTGTCACAGCTTTAATGCGGAGGACGACTTGTTTTTGTCAGGGCTTGAGACTGGGGGATATTTCTGCTGGTGTAAATTCAACTTCAGCCTTAAGACATCGCAAACAGCGGTCGAAACTGGGACCACTTCTTCAAGATGATCGCAAATAGATGTCGTACTTTGAATTTAATGGTTTGGTTTAGATTCAAGTCCTTTAACGGTTGCATTACCAATTCTTTAGTATTTTTATTGAAAAAGTCACATTGAAGTGAGTTGCTGTTTTTGTTACTCTTCTGAGGAACTCTTCTGTCATTCACCTCTTTGGCAATGTACCACACAGAGACATTTTGGTCAGATTTAATGTTCATCCAATCTCATTTTGAGAATTACTCAAGTACTCAAAAGAGAATATAGGAAAATATAATTTAATTGATTTGTGTTTCCTGCAAGCTAAATTTCACATACATAAAAATCTGGCTCTAAACCTCTGTTTTCTTTATTCAAAGTCGATCTAGACAAGTATATGGAAACTATCCAAAGCTCTGCTAATCCTAAAGCATTCAAAACTGCATCTCTATATTCATCCTATGTGTCTCCTTAAGTGTAAATTTATTATTGTTTTTTAACCTGTCAACACATCCCTTATGAGGAAAAAAAACATTACATTACATCACTACTTTACTATAGTTAAACCATGGTGACCACAAATTGAACTTTTTTTTTTACAACATTAACAATAGTTTAATCATGGTATTTGTAGTCAAACTGTGATTAAACGAAAACAAAATTGATTAGAAAATTGTTAACCATGTTCAGGCCTACTATATTTTAACTGTACTAAAACCATGGCAAATATTTCTTAAGAGATTTGTATTTGTGTATACTTGCTTTTTTCTTTGTTTTCTTTTTATAACTGTAATGGTTTGATGTTTTCTACTGTTTAATAAAAAAAAAGAAATAAGAAAAATGATTCACGAACCCGCACCGAAGTCCTGACCTAAATAAGAAATTTTTTAAATATCTAAATACTGACCATTCAGTTCGCAAAATGATTCGTAAACTCATTCTGAAGTTCCGATCTAAATCAAATGATTCGAGCTCCACGCTCCCAATTCCCGATCTGAATCAAATGATTCGCGCTCCGAAGTCCCGATCTGAATGATTTGCGAACCCGCACCGAAGTCCCGATCTAAATCAAATGATTCGCGATCCAAGCTCCGTAGTCCCGATCTAAATCAAATGATTCGTGATCCACGTGTATCGGAGGCCAGCGAGTAGGTGCTGTGCAGGTAAATCTCACTCTTTAGCCTCCTTGTTAGTGCGTCCGCCTCCCACGCCGGAGACCCACTCGGAACGAGAATGAGGTGAGAAATGGCGGAGAGGACCCGGGGGAGAGGGGTTACATTGGTGCCGTGACCCGGATGGGAGTGAGGATTAGGGGGCGAGTGTAACGGAGGCCAGCAAGTAGGTGCTGTGCAGGTAAACCTCACTCCCCTAATCTTAAGAGACACACTAGCGACTTACACTAACCTAAATAAAATGATTCGCGCTCCGCGCTCCGAAGTCCCCATAATTATTTGAGAATCATTTCAGATCGGGACTTCGGAGCTCAGATCGCAAATCATTCAGTTCGCAAAATGATTCGCAAACTCACTCTGAAGTTCCGATCTAAAGCAAATGATTCGTGCTCCACGCTCCGACTTCCCGATCTGAATGATTTGCGAACCCGCACCGAAGTCCCGATCTAAATCAAATGATTCGCGATCCACGTGTATCGGAGGCCAGCGAGTAGGTGCTGTGCATGTAAACCTCACTCCCCTTATCTCAAGAGACGCACTAGCGACTGACGCTAGGGGCTGCAGTCTTTAGCCTCCTCATTAGTGCGCCCGCCTCCCATGCCGGAGACCCACTCGGAACTGAACGAGGTGTGGCGGTACGGACCAGGGGAGAGGGGTTACATTGGTGCCGTGACCCGGATGGGAGTGAGGTTTAGGGGGTGAGTGTAACAGAGGCCAGCGAGTAGGTGCTGTGCAGGTAAACCTCACTTCCGATCTAAAGCAAATGATTCGTGCTCCACGCTCCGACTTCCCGATCTGAATGATTTGCGAACCCGCACCGAAGTCCCGATCTAAATCAAATGATTCGCGATCCACGTGTATCGGAGGCCAGCGAGTAGGTGCTGTGCATGTAAACCTCACTCCCCTTATCTCAAGAGACGCACTAGCGACTGACGCTAGGGGCTGCAGTCTTTAGCTTCCTCATTAGTGCGCCCGCCTCCCATGCCGGAGACCCACTCGGAACAAGAACGAGGAGAGGGGTTACACACGCTCCGAAATTCCAATCTTCCAATCAATGATTCTTGAACCATCATTTCAGATCGGGACTTCGGAACTCGGATCGCAAACCATTTAGTTTGTGAAATGATTAAACCCGCTCCAAGTTCCGATCTGAATCAAATGATTCATGATACGTAATCTGAGTGGAGCGCTTTGAAACAGTTTATCATTTTGCTAAAGAATGGTTTAAACTGATTCAGAGTTTCGAAAAAGCTCTGTTTCACCCATCACTACATGCTTTTTAAAATCATCAAGTGATGTCAAAATTCGAAAATGAATGACTCTTTTGATCAGGTTTTTGTTAGTGAATCACTTGAACTGAATGATCAGTGAATTAATCACAGCGGTTCCATCGTGAATGACTTGGTTGATTCAGTTTGTCTCTTGCTCTGCTTTTCACGTCTTCAGCTGTGTTTATACGACACTGTCAGTATTACTACTGGCTTAGCTCACTGGTTACATAAGTGAAAAATGCTAAATAAGGTATGATGTTTACAAATAAAATAACAGTATTCCCATTCCAATGATAACATCCAACACAAATCTATGAATATATTCAAGGTGAAGTAACCAGTTTACTGCTAACTATTGAAACACTCCATTAATATGACAAGCTGCAGCTCAAAATACATGTGTTAGATGGAAACATTGTGCATTACGATCGAGTTTGTAGCTTAATTCACTATATTTGAAATAGTTTGAGCACTGCAGTTCAGTTGCTGACAGTTCAGTAGGAAATCAGTTGAAAGCATCCAGTCACAACAAACATTGAAGTGAGTGTTCAATTTATCAGTGGAATAAATATTTGAGAAATTGTTGTATCTGATTGTATTCGTCTATATAGAGTGATAGTCAATGTAAAAAGAGCAGATGGGAGAAGCAGATGAACACAAAACAGCAGAACAAAATAAAGTTAAAGAGGGTAACTTTATCATTCAAATCACTATTGACGTATAGATAGCAGCACTGCAAGCTACTAGTAAAAAATTGTTAACTGCAATGATAAGCAGTTTAAAGTTAAAGTTAGCAACTATAGGAGATGGGTAGGCATTTTTGTGTTGCATATAGATTATTCTGGAAAACATCTGAAAATCCCTCAGGAATCCCGAGATTGGATTAGATGACTCTAGGAACAGCTTGATCCACGAAACCGACAAGACGCAGGAAATTAGGCTTGAGTGTCTGGAAAACAAGCCTAATGGGGTGGCAAGCCTCGTGGGAAGTGGGTGTAGATGTGAGCATGCCCGCTTCAGCCCTATATATATATCTTCCCATCTACCCCGAGGGCAGTTACTTAAGCCCTCTCAGGCGTTTGTTTGCTCCGTGGAAGTGACTGCTAATCTATGGGTGTAAATCAGACGACTGGAGGTTGGGAAAACAGTTACAGAAGAGTCTCTCTCGGCCATCGCCCGCCTTATAATAATTGACTTTTATGACGAATCTCCAGGTTCCATTAAATCAAGCAAGGTCCATTGAGGCACTGGACAAGCATCGACATGTAGGGGAACGCTATGAAGATGAAGAGAGATTTAAGACATTTTCATCGGCATAATGCTTGTAATGGCAGGACTTGATGTTTTGAGTATGTGAAGGGTAATTATTTTCAGTGAAAGCCGTTCTTTTGAAAGCTCCTTCCTCATATTTGAATTTTTGCATTAAAACAATATCAAACCTTGATTAAAGTAATTAAACTGCTAAAAATGCACCGTTTCGGACACAGCAAGATCATTTACCCTCTGCTTATTGAGGGAATAAATAACAAATGAATGAATATGTATTCACACAGAACAAATGACCAAAAAATACATCTGGAGGAGAAATATTGTTTATTTGCAGTGCTTATATATAAATGTAAATCATTTCACCATTATAAAAAGATTATATATAGGAATGAATTATTCATAACCACCCATTCTACAGAAAATAAACGATATAGGCCTATCATGTGGAAAAATACTTCAAGCTTGTAGTTTTGATTACAATACATCACATCTGGTCGGTCGCACCAAACGTGCTGTTTGGTCGTGGAAGTTGAAATATTTCAACGCACCCAAAACTCAAATCTGATAAGAGAATGCCTTCAAAACTCTGTAATAAAGTCTATATTATAGGCATTTAAAAGGTATTTTAGTTTAAAAAACCTGTAATATTGAGTTAAATTAATATTATAAACACAAACCAACATATTCGTACCTGTGAAAGGTTATCCAGTTTCTTCAGGAATTTAAATTTAGGCAGTTATTACAACCAAATGCTACGCAATGCTGTTGCATCTTGAAACTTGTTTATTGTTGTGATGATAAACCGTTCCAAGATGGCGAATGTGTATCTCGTATCAGGAGCGGTCGAATGTGGCATCTATACATATCCATGGCACAGCCTGTGTAGTTTGAGTCCCGAACGAAAGACTCAAATGACTCGGTTCTTTTGTGAATCAAAACATACAGCATTCAACTGTATTTATGACAACGTCTAGTTAAACTATACATTTCCGATGAGTGCTTGCGGTGTTTGGCCAATCACAATGCACTGGGTCAGCTGGCCAATCAGAGCAGACTGCGCTTGTCGGATGGAGGGACTTTGTAGAAAACGAAGCGTTTGAGAGAGGCGGGGCATAGAGGACCTACAATAAGGTACCGTATTTGAAAAATAATGTGCTTTTTGAACATTAAAGCATGTCAACATATTCTGTTACACCAAATACACAAAATAATGATCTTTAAAAAAGCATTATATGACCCCTTTAAAAATGGCAGGTCACCCCTTATGAAAATTACCAATGGTTTTATTGTAGTAAAAGTGTAGTAGCTTTTTTTCGGCGTATTGATTACCATTTGTATAACCACTGTTTTACTACAAATACTTAAACTATGGTTAGTGTAGCAAAACCATGGTTAATTTGTGGTTACCATGGCTTAACTCTAGTAACCATGTTTTTTTTTGTTTCATTTGTAGTAAAAACCATGGTTAATTTTCAGGACAGGATACTGCAGGAGTAGTATGTAGAACTAATACTATGGTAGTATGCTATTCAGAACCAGTATTTAATCGTAGAGGCAATATTCAACACATTTTCAAATGACGTTTGCTTAAAAATTGTTGGTCACAGTATACATACTACATACCGCAAGAACAGTATGTAGTATTAGTCACAGTATACATAACGGTATGCTAAACCAGTATTAAAACTCAGAATTGTCTTATATTTTAGGATATCATCTGATGTGCTGAGCTGGGTTTTGTGTATTTTCTGTAGGCCTCTGTGATGGGTCATAACCGCACATCCAGACCATCCATCTGCAGATGTAGGGAAACTTCAGGACGCAGAAGTGCACACCTCAGCGGTCTCCTCAAGCCGAGGAGATCTATCACCAAACATATGCGCTTGTCATGGGGATGTCTGAATGGATGAACAAATAGGAAGGCCTGTTTATGAGGCTTCCTCCACATTTCCAGAGCCCAGGCAATAAATCTGATCGTGTCAAAACGGCGCGCCCATGTTCATGGACGAGCGTTGCACGTTGGCGAGCATCTGCCCACGGAAACCTGAAGAGAACACTTCTCTGAAACACATTACATAACAGCATTTTCTCACTCACTGTGTAGCCAAAATGGCCAAATACTGCCAGCAGTGCTGCAAAATTAGCTGCTAAACTGAATTAGCAGTTGTATGTGTTAGGTAAGCCAGCTGCTAACATAAACGTCCCTTAGCAGAGACATTAGTTTTCTGTCGCAAGTCTTAAAAACTAAAATTATAACCTGCTAAATTACAAGGTACTTGATTTAAAGTGGTTTTAACAGTCAAGCTACCATTTAATAACAGTACAAACGACTAGCTAACTGCAATAATGCTACAAATAAAATCTACTTAATTGCAGTTAGCTAGTTTGCGTTAGTTGCAATGTGAAGCTAGCTAGTTTTTCTAGTATCTTGTAGTCTGGTCAACTGCTTTTTACAAAAGGCTAGCTTAAATAGCTACAATTTAAAACTTAAATTTAGTAGCTATCGTCATTGCAGTTAGCTAGTTTTTCGGATAGCTTGTAGTGTAGCTAACTAGCTTAGCTACCTTTTAAACTAATTTAAATTGAGTAGCTATTCAATGTGGTTAACTAGTTTTTGTAGCTATTTCATTGCAGTTAGCTAGTTTTTGTTGTAGCATGTAGTGTAACTAATTGTACCACTTTAAATTGACTAGCTATGTACTTTCAATGCAGTTAGCTAGTATTTGTTTGTAGCGACTTCATTGCAGTTAGATCGTAGCTTAACAAGAGTATGTAAACTTTTAACAACTAAATCCATCTTCATTGCACTTAGCTAGTTTTTGATTGTAGCTTGTGGCATAGCTAAGTGCATTTTAAAAGAGTAGCTTAACTTTAAACGACTTTGAATTGAGTCTATGTCGTTTCCAATAGTTTAAGTTGCTCTTTTAAAAAGCAGTTAGCTACACTACTAGCAAAAAACTAGCTTAACATTAAACTACTTTAAATTGAGTAGCTACTTGGCAGTAGCTTGTATATTTAACTGCTTTTTTTAAAAGGTTCGCTTAACCAGCTAATACTTAAACGTCTTTCGTTCGAGTAGCTTTTCCTGTTTTATATTCAATCAGAGCAGTATAGCCTCATGTGCTAAGGTCAAATAATTTAAAGAAAATACTACTGAGAAAACTTTAAGAACTCCAAAAGAGTTAAAAGGTTAAAGGTTAACCAACGAGCTAACTTGTTCAGAATAGAATTCGAGCTTACATACTGTATATCGTCAAATTAATATGTGAAAACCGTATGGATTAGCATTTCAAATACTATGAAATGCTATTATTGGGCATTTTATATCATCTTACCTTTTGGGAACATTGTGAAATGAGTAAAACCAAATCAACACATCTTTCGTGGTGAAGCATGGAATATTTTTAATATACATTACATGTTTATGATCAAGTTCTACATCAACCAGCATTTAATTTTTATACAGCAGGAAAATTTAATTATATTCTATCGTCTTATTGTCATTTTGAAGACGACCCGCTATTTTAGCCCCACATAACTGAGGCGGAAATGAATAAAAAACTAACTGATGGCTTAAACAATCCGTTGAAATAGGGCTGGGCGATATAGCTAAAGTATATATCAACGATATATGTTTAATATCGTTCGGTATCGATAATTATTGACATTTTTTATAACCTTTTTTAAAACAGAGCAATAGAAAAAAAAAATTAAATTTAACCACTGTATTTTTTAATTTGCCCACATTATTAAGACAAACAACATATATATATATATATTTTTTTTTTTTTTTTACAGTCAAACACAAAATAAAATTGAAACAAAAATCTCCTTTCTTATGTTTTATATGCCGATTAATAGGTCTTAAGGAAACTTTTGACTTGTTTCCCGAGGGCACAATGAGCAAAATAATGCAGCGCATTAATTGTCAATTCAAATAACTGTCTATAAAAATGAGCATAACGCCTAAATTAACATATATAAATCAAATATAATTTTGTAAACTGCATAAACAATTATGAACAAAACAGCATCATGTGTTTATGCATTGCTTAGCCTAATACAAAGAGCCAAATCGCCGATCACAAAGATTGCATTTAAAAACATATGAGACGCAGTGAAATGAAATAAACCTTCACAAATTCGCGCCGCGTTTTCTAAACGTTAAAACGGTTTTAACTTTGCATGACTTTCTTTGCATCTCTTGCATGAGACGCGTGTGCAGTACTCATATTCGTCCGTGTAAAAATGTGCTGAATACGCGTTCTGTGTGAATTTAACCAAATCGAGATCTTCTACGCATTGAGCTACTATATTTCTATAATATTTTGAACGAATAGCACAGCAGCGGCGCGTCTCGTGGGCTAGACTAACAAAACATTAAAATGCAATGTCACTTACATCATTATCACCGCATCTCGTGCTCCACTAATGACGCTCCCTGACGCACTCCTAACATTCGATTGTACTATTTTTGCATTCAAATACAAATGTTTATTTTAAATTAGACTAATATTCATTCTTTATTCACAATCTCCTCATCACAGGCAGGCACAGCACTCAATTCAGTATGTGTTCGTGTTTGTGTGTGCACCCATAGCACGTGCCTATATCGAACATTTTTATCGCCCAGGCCTACGTTGAAACACTCTGAAAGAAGAAAACGTTAAGGCCAATCTTAAAGATACAATCTGTAATTGATAAAACTACATAACCAGGACCAAACAGACGTCAACCATTGTCGCAACAATTCCAGACCGTATCTCGGTTTAAGACGCCTGGGGAGGTTTAGTTATATTCAGATACAATACAATAGAAATTAAGTACTTTTATTATAATTATTATTCTTCCACACTGTTATTGATAGCTTGGTAGAATGGCACTTGATAACCACTCGACTTCACATGTTCCTTCCAGAACAGGTAAACGGACAATACGCACAAACAAAAACGAGTCTCTTAGTCTTTCAGACTGATGGGGATTCGGTCCAATGGCGTTGAGTCCAACCGTCTGCCATTTTGGCTCACCGCGAACAACCCTGCGGTTCATGGTAGAGCTCTGGAAGAAACCGATAGGGGCGGAGCTATGTAAAACAAGCCAATGTGTGTGGCTCCGCCCCCAGTTGAGCCACGCCCCCGATCCCTCCCCTCGTGTCCCCATTGAGGAAGCCGTTGTTTACAGGATTTGCTCAGTGCTGGAAGCGGAGATGTCTAAGAGTCTCCAGGCGGCGTAAGGGTTCAACTCGTCCTGATCTCGACACAACGCCCAAACGTACATCATCCTGAGAACCTTTTCCTGTGGAATGCACAAATGCAACGAATGTGTGAATTTCATGAAAACGTACATTTTTCGTTACAAAATCAAAATATTTGTATTCTGTTTTAGTCAAATTAAGATTTTTTTTTTTTGCATTAAGATTTTACATTTTCAAAAATATAAAAATTTAATTTTAAATCTAAATTAAAAACATTTCATAATTTACATTACTCTCAATATAGACTTTTGTTAACTTAATCACTGTAGTACAATTACTTATTTAATTGTTCAATTTAATCAACTTTAATAATTTAATAAAATCTATCATTTTTTTTCCCCTTCAAATTAGTCAGAATATATAAATAATATAATAAATTAAAATTGATTTTCAAAAATACAATTCATATTAAAGGAATAATTCATATAGTCATTGTGTTTAATTAGAATTATGGGGGAAGTTGCTTAAATAATGCAGCGCATTAATTGTCAATTCAAATAACTGTCTATAAAAATGAGCATAACGCCTAAATTAACATATATAAATCAAATATAATTTTGTAAACTGCATAAACAATTATGAACAAAACAGCATCATGTGTTTATGCATTGCTTAGCCTAATACAAAGAGCCAAATCGCCGATCACAAAGATTGCATTTAAAAACATATGAGACGCAGTGAAATGAAATAAACCTTCACAAATTCGCGCCGCGTTTTCTAAACGTTAAAACGGTTTTAACTTTGCATGACTTTCTTTGCATCTCTTGCATGAGACGCGTGTGCAGTACTCATATTCGTCCGTGTAAAAATGTGCTGAATACGCGTTCTGTGTGAATTTAACCAAATCAAGATCTTCTACGCATTGAGCTACTATATTTCTATAATATTTTGAACGAATAGCACAGCAGCGGCGCGTCTCGTGGGCTAGACTAACAAAACATTAAAATGCAATGTCACTTACATCATTATCACCGCATCTCGTGCTCCACTAATGACGCTCCCTGACGCACTCCTAACATTCGATTGTACTATTTTTGCATTCAAATACAAATGATTATTTTAAATTAGACTAATATTCATTCTTTATTCACAATCTCCTCATCACAGGCAGGCACAGCACTCAATTCAGTATGTGTTCGTGTTTGTGTGTGCACCCATAGCACGTGCCTATATCGAACATTTTTATCGCCCAGGCCTACGTTGAAACACTCTGAAAGAAGAAAACGTTAAGGCCAATCTTAAAGATACAATCTGTAATTGATAAAACTACATAACCAGGACCAAACAGACGTCAACCATTGTCGCAACAATTCCAGACCGTATCTCGGTTTAAGACGCCTGGGGAGGTTTAGTTATATTCAGATACAATACAATAGAAATTAAGTACTTTTATTATAATTATTATTCTTCCACACTGTTATTGATAGCTTGGTAGAATGGCACTTGATAACCACTCGACTTCACATGTTCCTTCCAGAACAGGTAAACGGACAATACGCACAAACAAAAACGAGTCTCTTAGTCTTTCAGACTGATGGGGATTCGGTCCAATGGCGTTGAGTCCAACCGTCTGCCATTTTGGCTCACCGCGAACAACCCTGCGGTTCATGGTAGAGCTCTGGAAGAAACCGATAGGGGCGGAGCTATGTAAAACAAGCCAATGTGTGTGGCTCCGCCCCCAGTTGAGCCACGCCCCCGATCCCTCCCCTCGTGTCCCCATTGAGGAAGCCGTTGTTTACAGGATTTGCTCAGTGCTGGAAGCGGAGATGTCTAAGAGTCTCCAGGCGGCGTAAGGGTTCAACTCGTCCTGATCTCGACACAACGCCCAAACGTACATCATCCTGAGAACCTTTTCCTGTGGAATGCACAAATGCAACGAATGTGTGAATTTCATGAAAACGTACATTTTTCGTTACAAAATCAAAATATTTGTATTCTGTTTTAGTCAAATTAAGATTTTTTTTTTTTGCATTAAGATTTTACATTTTCAAAAATATAAAAATTTAATTTTAAATCTAAATTAAAAACATTTCATAATTTACATTACTCTCAATATAGACTTTTGTTAACTTAATCACTGTAGTACAATTACTTATTTAATTGTTCAATTTAATCAACTTTAATAATTTAATAAAATCTATCATTTTTTTTCCCCTTCAAATTAGTCAGAATATATAAATAATATAATAAATTAAAATTGATTTTCAAAAATACAATTCATATTAAAGGAATAATTCATATAGTCATTGTGTTTAATTAGAATTATGGGGGAAGTTGCTTAATCATATCTATCCATAATAAAAATAATATAAATTAATTAATATAAATAAATAAATGATATAATTCTTAATAGTTTTATAAACAGGGTTTTTTAGGTTAAATATTTTTTTCTTTTGATTTCTGTGGGGTGAATAATGATATTAATAATAATATTATTATTTCTATGAATATTATTATTAATAATATCATCTTATATAATTATCTAAAATAAATATTTTTACATAAAATATATATTTAAATATTTTTCTATGTATTTAAGTAATTTTTAATTTTTTAATTTTTTTTTATTTAAAAACAAAAACAATTAATATTAAATTCACATTTAATATATAGACATGTTTAATTGAATATTTAAATATTTTGTATATATATATATATATTAGATAGATAGATAAATAGATAGATACGTAACTAAATATTTTTGGGAAATTTGCTGTTTTATTTTATTTTATTACATAAAAAATATATCTTGTATTTTTTTTCAGTTTTGATTTTAGGGTTTAATATGACCTGGACATGAGATTTACCCAACAGCTAATGAGAATCAGACATTTTGCAGGAGAATCTTTATGTAGAAACTAAAAATGAGCTTTTAAATGATTTATTCAAACACATGACATTCAGCCGTGTGAAATAAAACAGCGTTTCTAATATCCACGACCGTCTGAACTCAGCGACTCGAGGGCACTGTCCAGCGAAAATTAACTACAACCTCCTAGTGTGCAGAAACATCCCTGGTGTGTCGTTACATTTGGCCTTTGAGCAGATTTATATCCGGTGGCTTCTGTGAACTGCCCAGCCACGGCGGCTCCAGAGGTGATTCACTAGCGCTAACGTCATCACTAATGCTAGCGCTCACTCACCGGGTCGCCCTCCACCACTTCACCCTTCACGTTACGGATGACCATCACCAGCTGAGCCTGGAAGGTGATGATGAGAACGGGACCTTGCTCCATCATCTTCCCCATCGCCAACTAAACAGAAAAAAAACAACCAAAACGAGTTACTTTATACATCTGGAGAAGACGACGATGATGCTATAATAAAATTCAGACGCTCCGATATCCCATTATTCTGAATTATACGTCCATCAGGACGCTCTGATGGAGTTACTGGGCCATTAGCATGCAGCAGATGGATGTTATGCGTCTTTCCGATGGTTCTTACGTCAATGTTATCAATGTCCAGGATCTTGGAGTGGAACTGGAGACCCATGGCTTTGGCCTGCTGGATGGGGTGAGCCAGCTGACTGTACGTCTGCAAGCAAAACCAGTGAAAAACCAGCGTTACACCATCAACTTTACACCAGAATCTGTGACAGCAGAGGTGGTTTGCGGGACACTCACGGCCTCGTAGCACCAGTCCTTCAGGACGTCCAGCTCTCCCTGGATCATGGCCTGCAAACAGAGCGAATGTTCAGCTTTTGCTTGCCTTCAGTTTTTCGGGGTTCAAGAGCAAAGCATGCTGGGGGTTCGGGGTCTCACCTCGAGGATGTTGGGAATGATGTCCCGCTCGCACTGCTTCAGGAATGAGTCCTTGTCGAAGTTCGGATCCACCTTCAGGATCTCGGTCAGAACCTCAGACATCTCGGTTTTAGAGAACAAGCCGCCTGAGAAGAGCAGAGAACACTTACGATGATTCATCTGATTGTCCATCTATCTGTCAATCTAGCCAACTGTTATCTGTTATTATTAGCCAAACTGTTATCTATCTATCTATCTGTCAATCATCTATCTATCTATCTATCTATCTATCTATCTATCTATCTATCTATCTATCTATCTGTCTATCTATCTATCTAGCTATCTGTCTGTCTGTCTGTCTGTCCATCTATCTGTCTGTCTGTCTGTCTATCTATCTGTCTGTCTGTCTGTCTGTCTATCAATCATCTATCTATCTGTCTGTCTGTCTATCTGTCTGTCTGTCTGTCAATCATCTATCTATCTATCTATCTATCTGTCTGTCTGTCTGTCTAACAATCATCTATCTATCTGTCTGTCTATCTGTCTGTCTGTCAATCATCTATCTATCTATCTATCTATCTGTCTGTCTGTCTGTCAATCATCTATCTATCTGTCTGTCTGTCTATCGGTCTGTCTGTCTAGCTGTTAATCATCTATCTATCTATCTATCTATCTATCTCTGTCTATCTATCTGTCTATCAATCATCTATCTATCCATCTATCTATCTGTCTGTCTGTCAATCATCTATCTGTCTGTCTGTCTGTCTATCAATCATCTATCTATCTATCTGTCTGTCTGTCTGTCAATCATCTATCTATCTATCTGTCTGTCTGTCTGTCTGTCTATCAATCATCTATCTATCTGTCTGTCTGTCTGTCTGTCTGTCTATCTGTCTGTCTGTCTGTCAATCATCTATCTATCTGTCTGTCTGTCTATCGGTCTGTCTGTCTAGCTGTCAATCTATCTGTAAATCTAAACAGAAATGCAGTGGTGTTTTTACCGATGATGTCAGTCATTTTGTCAGTGACGGCGCGGGACGCTCTGATTAAGGCGTTGTCACTCTCGTCGTACTTCATCTTCATCTCAAAGAACCCTGGGAGGAGGACAGCTCATGAAATGACTCAGGATAATAACATGGCACATATTGTGAGTCGTTCTCTCAGAGCAACAATCTGACGCTAAAACAAATGTGTCACAACATGCTTTGGGCAACACGCAGCATTCAATCGTGAAGGGAAAACAGTCTCTGAGCCGACGGGCTGCGACTGCTCGTTACGGAGTCTCATTATCACTACGCCTAACGAGCCTCTAATTGATGCAGTGAACTCTTCAACACAGCTAACATCCAGAGCCGCTCCTGAACAGAGCAGCTGTGAACATACAGCAGATCCCTGCAGCACAGCGCCATCTATTGATCACACATGAGCATTTCAGTCAAACTCACTGTTAAAAACAACATTGTTGTCCTTGAATTCCTTCCACTGCTGATACCATTTAGAGTCCTTGTGCAGCACGACACCCATCGCCTCCCTTTAAAATAAAGAAAAACACGCTGAAACAATCTTGGAATAGACACACATGCAGTATATATTAAAAAAAAAATTTTTTTTAATGTATTTACATGTATATATTCATATTCATATCATTTATAATATATATAAATGTATTTAATATATAAACGTAACATATTTTTTCTTAAATATATACATGCATGTATGTGCATTTATATATACATAATAAATATACACAATACACACACACACATATATTATGTAAACAAAACTTTTATTTTGGATGCAATTAATCGCGATTAATCGTTTGACAGCACTAATATAT
>NW_015505961.1:261405-267010 GCF_001515645.1 Sinocyclocheilus grahami
ATATATATATATATATATATATATATATATATATATATATATATATATATATATATGCGATTAATTGCACATCCCTACTATCAATGTTTTAGTATCACTGAGATACTATTATTTTCTTTATTTTATTATTTTGAATTTGTTTGTTTTCATTTTAATCATGATTTAAAAAATATATATTTTACATTATTATTATTATAAATAATGTATTTTTGAGGTTTTTTTCTTAATATGTCTTTATAGTTTTTATTTGTTTTATTTCAGTTTTAGTTTTCATTATTTTAGTATATCAATGGTAAGCATATGTTTTACATTTACATTACATTTAGTAGACGCTTTTATCCAAAGCGACTTACAAATGAGGACAATGGAAGCAATCAAAATCAATAAAAGAGCAATAATATGCAAGTGCTATAACAAGTCTCAGTCAGCTTAATGCAGTACATGTAGCAAGTTTTTTTTTATTATATAATAAATAAAAAGAAAACAGATAGAATAGAAAAACAATAGAGCAAGCTAGTGTTAGAGGCCTTTTTTGCTTTTGTTAATTGTATAATAAATAAAAATAAAACAAATAGATATAATACAAAAAGATAAGAGAATCTAGTGTTAGGTTTTTTTTTGGGGGGGGGGGGTTGTTTTTAAAGAAAACAAGCAGTGCGAGTCTAAAAGGGGGATTTTTTAATGTATGTTTTTAGTATATTTAATTATTTTAGTGCATCAAGTATATCATATTTTCTATATTTTAGACGTCAAAATAATTTGTCGTGTAGTGATATCATTTACAATAGCATAACTAAATATTAATAGTAACTACTAAATATTTTTTTATATTTTATCTAGTATACTGGACAATGAATATTATGCAGCCCAACATGCAAAGAAATAAAAGTAATTTTTCTTTGCAATACGCAACAATATACATTCTTCATAATATTAGCCCTTGAGATGTGACCTACTCGTTGGCCTCAAAGACTTTGGCTTCTGCGCCTCCTGCCTTCGATGAGAAATCGCTCCTCTTCCTCAGTCTGGTGGGCGGCCGGTACGGGCCGATCTGTCCGAGGTCACCGATCTCTTTCTTGACGCTCTCCACACCCTGAGGACAACAAGAGTTGAAACTATTGAGCTATTCAGTTCATTCATATGCCACTTTCACAACATACACGCAAGAAATTCATAGCCAATAACATCATCAGCATTTCTAGGATGTGAAAACTCAATATCATGATATGTACCTGTGATATCGCCCGAAAGGCTCCGGTCTTTCCAAGTTTTTCTCCACCTTTAGACACCGTCTCCGCCGATTGTTTGGCGGATTTGGCCGCTTCCTCCATGCCTTCTTTGATTTTCTTTCCGATGTCTGAGCGTCCGACCTCTTCCAAACCCTGAGGAGAAATGCACACAATCAGCATGAATCAGCTCCTAAAATATTTTATAAATGTATTACAAATATAACGCTTTGCAGAATGTTAAAATAACACAACATGCATTTAATGACAACAACACTGAGCAGTTATGCAAATCACTTCAGTTTAAGACAAGACACCCCAACTGAATAGGGTAAAAAATTAACCAAAAAAATATCACAGTACTTCCCAGATGATTGATTAGATTAACAATTGCAATATTTTTTGGTATTACAAGTTTTCTCAAATATTTAGTTTAGATATACACATGAGGCATTATCTAATTAAATGTGACACTAATTTGCAAACATTTCCAGAGCAGAAATCTGTAAAGCCAGGTTCAAAATTTGTGTTTCACTTTGTTGACATATTAGAGTCAAAGGTTTTTACAGAAGGGATTTTGGATATATCTTTTATCACTCCAAAAATCTGAAAAATACTGTGAATAGACAGAAAAAAAGTCATGTTTTTAGGAATAAAATGTTGTAAAAAAAAAACAGGTGAATGATATTTATATATATATATAAAAAAAAACAGTAAAAATGTTCAGAATACAAATGGGAATAAAACTGTAAAACTTGGTGCATGCAAGTGTTGCTGAAGTTGAGAAAAAACTCATTTTGAAGAAATCACCTTTCAAGATAATATATTGTAATTGAATCTACAAATAGTGCAGCAATAAACCATGCAAATGATATATGAACAAACCCCACAGTAAAAACCTTCAGAATATAGATAGGAATAAAACTGTAAAACTTGGTGCATGTAAGTGCTGCTGAAGTTGAGAAAAATCATTTTGAAGAAATCACCTTTCAAGATAATATATTGTAATTGAAATCTACAGAGGCAAATAGTGCAGCAATAAACCATGCAAATGATATATGAACAAACCCCACAGTAAAAACCTTCAGAATATAGATAGGAATAAAACTGTAAAACTTGGTGCATGTAAGTGCTGCTGAAGTTGAGAAAAATCATTTTGAAGAAATCACCTTTCAAGATAATATATTGTAATTGAAATCTACAGAGGCAAATAGTGCAGCAATAAACCATGCAAATGATATATGAACAAACCCCACAGTAAAAACCTTCAGAATATAGATAGGAATAATGCTGTAAAATGTGGTGCTTGTAAGTGCTACTGAAAAGGAGGAAAAAACTCATTTTGAGGAAATTGCATTTTAAGATTGGCATTGCAATTGAAATCAACAGACGCAAATAGACAAAGTCCAGCAAAATAAACAATTTGTATGTTTTCCTTCCATGAGTCTGAAAGAAAAGATGTTATGGAAGCAAAACAGACCAGGGGCCTGTTCTTCGTACGTCGCTAACTCAGTTAGCTGGATTTGATTGTTGACGTTTTGGCATGATCTTGGATTGGTTGGTTCTTCGAAGCTCATCCCGGAGTTGCTGTCATAGCAACAGGTCCGTAAGCTTAAACCTGCTAAGGAGCAGCTTATTTCATGTAAACAGGATTAGATCACATCTTTTTAAGCAGAATTGATACTTAAAATCTGTCCGCTACCACCGCTACTTTATTACATTATAAGAGTATCCTACTGATCCAGGGACAATAATTTTAAAATAATAATCATTAAAAAATTAATTTAAAGACAAATCAAATAATGTTGTGTAGTCTTTAATACTATAGACAGTCAGTTTTACTCACTGAAATATTTATTCGTCATAAAATTATTACTTTATAATTGTATTTGAGTCTTACACACATGCTACACATATAATGTAGAGTCGTGCATTAATTTGAGTGCTGACAGATATGGGAGTGGCTTGGTGGAGCGCAGGAGATGCAGATAACATGATCTTGACCCTTAAGAAACTTTAATTAAAGCTGTCACGTAACAAATCTGTTCAAATATAAAATGTAATTAATTGCTAATAACTACATTGAAATAAAAACTTAAAGCCTGTACAAATATTAGAATTTATTAGAATATTATTCGTGAATTGAAATTATTTTAAAATAAAAACAGTGCACATTTCATTTATCTATTATAACATTTATGTAGTTTTGTTCGCTTGGCTGTTTCCTTATAAAAGTCCAGAAATTTGTCAAGTTTTTCGTCAGGTGTCTTTATTAATTATATGATGTAATTATGTTGCTGTCTTGCCGCCAGCCAATCGCTGCATTGCTGATCGTGGTTTAGAGTATCGATACATAGCCCCTTTTAAACCAACCCATGAACGCGCAATTATCTCAGATAACTCAATCCAGCCAGACTAATCATCAACAACAGCTGCGTTCGAAGAACCGAATTAGCCAGATCCTGATTAGCACGATGATATCATCTTGGATGTGACATTTTATCTCGGATGTAATAAGCAACTACGAAGAACGGGCCACAGACCTCAAAAAATTAAACTTATATTAAATTTTATTAATATACAATTTGCAGTAAAATTAAGTCCATTAAAAATCAGTTTTGTTAGTTGAAATAAAACAAAAATTTCAGCTAGTTACCAAGCCAAATTTATGTACTGAAACTAAAAAAAAGAAAAACTATGTAGACATATATTAAAAAATACTGAAATTACAAAAACAACACACAAAATTATTAAACATTTAGCTAAAATTGAAATAAACAGAACTTCTAAACATAAAAACTAAACTTTAAAATATTAATAAAATCTATGATAGTATCTCAGTGAATTGACACTGAATTGACCAATGCATGAAAATAAACAATGGTTTTGCCTTACATAATAAATGTGTTTTCCACATAAAATCAGAACAAAATCCAACAGATTATTTAGCAACGTAGCCTAATCCTTCGCAGAACATGGCAATACTGCAGCACAAACACATAACGTTCAGCACTTACGCAAATCGCTGCACATTTAGCTAATGAATACATAAATATAAATGTGCTCTGAAATGAGAAAAATTGCACGTCAAGAACGGCCAAAAATCAGCGTTAACTACACTCACCTCCTTCACCGTCTCTGATATCGTCCCGAGTGTTTTCTTTAACACTTCAGAAGTTTTAACTGTTTCGGACTCGATGGTTTTCTGGAAGACACCCACAAAAACACAATTTCATACTAGAGAAATGGCATGTTTGGCCATTTCAGAATCACATTAGACATGAAATCGTACATATTTCCTCCTGGCTTGCTTGAGGGCTTCCGATTCCTCTAGTTTTTTGGCCTCCTCGCGAAACTTCTTGATGTTCTCATTCATTTCCTTGCTCTTGGTCAGTTCCTGCTTGAGATTGTCCAGAAACTCTCCAAGGAAGCCTTTCCGACCGCCACCGGAGGACATAAACCTTGCCTGCAGATGACATGCATGTAAAAAAAAATGCTGTAAAATCACAATTTCCCCCAAAAAATGAATGATGTGCGACACTCACCTGCGCTGTAGCAGCCGCCGGGCCACATATCCTGTACACATGAGCTCTGTCGTATAATGACGCATACTGACGAGCGACTAAAAGTGCAGAACTTCTCCTGACACACAGCTGAGGAGAAAAACATGCATAATAATACAGTATTTCTATAAATATGAATGGAAAAACACCATTTAATGACAGTTTTGCCACAGATAAACATGCTCAAGTACTGGTGTCACTGTCAAAACAACATTTTATACATAAATTACTTATATATCATAAAACTCAGATGCTTCTCCAAGAGATACCATGGTATTTCCATGGTACACGTCCAAAAACCATGGTAAAACCATGGTACTTTATGGTTAAGAGGTCTAAACACAATCTATTCCTGTCTTTTTGTGATTTGTACATACGTAATGTGATTTAAAAGCTTCGTTTATGATGTTATTACAATATTTAATGTTACATCAAGGCCAGAATCATGTTTCATAAGCATGACTGATCAATCTATTCACATTTCTGCATTAAAAACGCGCGGTTCTGTTGAACCAAGAGCGCGCTCGTGCTGCTTTAATCGCGGATATTGTGTTTATCATACCGATATCAAACGCGTTGTTAATGAGCGCTTAATAAACGGTTAAAATGAGAAACTCACCTGGTAACACTGACACAAGGAGGCCGCCATCTTGGAAGCGCTGCGAGTGACCAGTTTGGCTGGTGACCTTGCGACGCAATTCCGGGGGAGGAGCGACGTCTTTGGGCAGCCAATGAACAGGCTCCTGTTCTCTGACGTCTCACTAAGTATGTTTTTAATACACACACACACACACACACACTCACACACACACACAC
>NW_015505961.1:267195-274582 GCF_001515645.1 Sinocyclocheilus grahami
CACTCACTCACACTCACACACACTCACACTCACACACACACACTCGCACACGCTCACGCTCACACACACTCACACTCACACACACACACTTGCACTCGCACTCGCACACGCTCACGCTCACGCTCACACTCACACACACACTCATTCACACACACACACTCACACACGCACACACTCACACACACACTCACACACACACACACACTCACACACACACACACTCTCTCACACTCACACACACTCACACACACTCACACTCACACACACACACACACTCACACACACACACACTCTCTCACACTCACACACACTCACACACACTCACACTCACACACACACACACACTCACACACACACACACTCTCTCACACTCACACACACTCACACACACTCACACTCACACACACACACACACTCACACACACACACACTCTCTCACACTCACACACACTCACACACACTCACACTCACACACACACACACACTCACACACACACACACTCTCTCACACTCACACACACTCACACACACTCACACTCACACACACACACACACTCACACACACACACACTCTCTCACACTCACACACACTCACACACACTCACACTCACACACACACACACACTCACACACACACACACTCTCTCACACTCACACACACTCACACACACTCACACTCACACACACACACACACTCACACACACACACACTCTCTCACACTCACACACACTCACACACACTCACACTCACACACACACACACACTCACACACACACACACTCTCTCACACTCACACACACTCACACACACTCACACTCACACACACACACACACTCACACACACACACACTCTCTCACACTCACACACACTCACACACACTCACACTCACACACACACACACACTCACACACGTATTACAATTGTACTAATTATGAATTGCATATTTATAGATAGAGAGAAAGACAGACACCAATTAAGCTAATTTGTATTCAGATATTTCCCCTCAAGCACAGTAATACAGAATAATTTATCAGTTTTGTCATTAGAAAACTAACTGTTGTATTATTGCAAATAATACAACGGGGAAAAAGTGTAAACATATTCCTTGCTGTCATATGACAATGATTTTATTATTTTTTCCCTTACAGTAACACAATAAACATTTTGCTTTCAGTTGACGTTTTTCATTTCTGTGTCAACTTTACAATTTTTAAAGCAAAACCTAATTATAATGAATATATGAATTGTTGAACATGGAAATTAAGCTTAGACTCAAAGTACCACAAAAATATATTAATAATAATAATAATAGAGAACTATAAACCACCATAAAACATACATACAGCCCTAATGTTGAATTATTACAATGATATGAAACACTATGTCTTATTTTTTCTTTTCTTTTTTAGTTGGTAGTTGTGGTTGATTGTCAGGCCTCCTTCCAACCCCGCCCCCAAAAACACATCAGCCAACCAGATGTCAACTAACCTGAGCATTTAAAAAGATTGACAGGTAGAGAGTGCTCTGATTGGATAAAATAAGTTTTCATTCCCTGAAACACATGATTTATCACAACACCTATTTTAGTGAAAACACACTGAAAACACCAGGTTTAAAAATCAAACTCATCGGCCGAATTTTTAGCATGGTCAATATTCATCGTTGAGTGACTTCCGATCATAACGTTTTGTGCGTTCTCGATGTGGATGCACGACGGTTGTTGCTGCTGCCATGCGCCGTGTTGCGGATGCATCGCTCCATGTGACGGAGATGGATGCATTGGTACAGATGGCGGATAAAACATGCTATTTTGCTGCATTTCGCTTTCTTGTCTCAGTCGCGCAAATTTTTCCATCTCTCGTCGCAGCTCCACATTTATGGCGTTCTCTGTTCCTCGACTAGTTTCTTACGATGCTGTTTGATCATCCAAATCTTCTTTTGAGTTGCTACTTTTTCGGTTGCGATGGCCTTTTGGGCGTTGTGTTCGAACATTCTTCTGCTTTTATCGAGAGGGACCTTCGTCTGAAGCACCAACGGAAAACTTTTGCGCAACAAACAGTTCTTGCGAGGTAGCAGCGGAATTACGGAGTTCATTTTGTGGCGGTTTTCCAGCGAATTCACGATCGCTGAATCGGCGCTGGTCGCGCTGTGGTTGGAGATGAAGTTCTGGGTGAGCAGCAGCAGCGTGAACGCCAAATTCTCGATGGCGTCCTCCATACATCGCAACGTCGACCTTCCTGGTTGTGCGAAGTCGTCGGAAAACGTTGCACCAACTCCAGAAATTATACGTTCAAGTTTGTCCTTGAGTCTTTGCGCCTCGTCCGCGTCTTCAGCTTCATGCAGGATCACAAAGTCGTAAAACGTTTCTTCTACGTCGCTTTGACTCGGTTCTGGAGAGCTAAAACTGATAGGTTGAGTTGTCGGTTTGTGATCGTTAGCGTTTAGTGGTTGTGCTCAAAGTTTGAGGCGGACGAAAAATTGAGATTCGTGTTTTTGGATGTCACAAGTTGGGAGCTTCCATTGCGGTCTAGACACTGCTTCGACTTTGCCGCGTCATTAACTTCCGCTGTCGGTAGCTGGTTCTTTGCGCAAATATGTCGTAGTTGGTCTTGATTGGTTGAAGTTTCACCATCTGTTGGTGTTCGTAGACTCATCGACTTTGATTCTTCCATATTGGATTCTGTAGCAGTTGGCAAGCTGATTTCGATACTGTAATGTGAGCTTGATTGCGGAGATGATGGAGGGCCATTGTTTCGACCTAGCGACGTCAAATTGTAGGTTTCGGTAGGAAGTTCGGTGTTGGATTCATTGATAACGTCAGGCCCGCAGACTTGCTTCACTTCCTCCTCGACGTCTAAAGATAGCACACCAGCCATTCTGCTCGAAGCAAGAGCTTTGCGGTACGTTTGATCTCGTAAGGACTTGTCGCACAATCTCTCCTGCACCAAAACGTAAAAAATTCTTGCGATATCCAATAACATATTGGCGTGTGTTGACTTAAAACCACCAATATTGGCGTCTGTTGACTTAAAACCACCAATGTGGCTACTGTTCACACATTCTCCGTGCATTTTGACCATTTCGGCTAAGTATTTTCCAATGTTGCTGTCGCTGTTAGCCGTTAGCTTAGCGTGCGCCTCTCCAATCCTTTTAAGGAGAATCAAGCACATGGCATTCACCATTTCCTCGGCCCGTGTGTGGACCATTTTGAACGTCAGGCCGACCCATCGATCCTGACCAGCCTGGGAAATTATATCAAATGCCTTGGCGAGATTCGCGAACCCTTGATTCACGAGCTCCGCTCCATCGTCTGCCATTGTTTACGCAAATACGGGCTATCATATGTGAATATGTGTTCTCATATGACATGTCCAAGCCATTCCATTCAATCCGAAGTCACTTAGATGAGCGTGGGCTCCTGAATGCTGAAAGACAAAGTGAAGTCTATTTCAATATTAATTGTGATATTTCCCAAGCTAACAAAGTATATTCTATGAACGTTTTGCTAACAAGTTTTTAAAACATTAGTTCTGAATGTTCTCTGAAAGTAACATTTCAAAATATCAGACTATCAGACATCAGAATAAAAATTCAACTGAAATGTTTTAGAAACCATTTTGTTTACATCATTCCATGAACAATGCATCAATACAATTTTTGTGCTAACGTTTTGAGAACATTATTACCAGATAACTTTGAACAGGTGTTCCATTAACCTTACAAGAAGAACTTTAGTTCATAACTTTAAGAGAACCTTACCAGAACGTTAGCCAAAGTTCTGAGAACGCTCCCTGTAAGCTGGGTTAATTGACTAGATCATATAAAAAATGGCGTATGAATAATAACATACAATATCAAGACTTGAAAATAATCCCAAATAAGTGTTTAGCGACTTATTAGTTGCTGTCTTCAAACAGCATAGTCTAAATAACAGTCAGACTTGACGTTCACCAAATAATTAATAGGTAAATACTAGCTACATCACTCAATGTATTTGATAAATATGATAAAGCAACACAAAAGAGCGTGTGTCTTACCTTTGTAATAGCTCTGCATTCATCCAGAAGCAGGAACTGAGAAACAGAAACAGCAGAAACGGCGAACCTGTAGAAATGGACTGATTATCAAACATAAAGTGGCTTATGGTAACTTACCGGCTGTTTTATATCTAAAACATTAAGTGACACATGGGTGTTTTAAAGACTGCTTTCTCTTGTAATGCGAAAGAAGGTAAAAAATGTGGACTTCTGTAGGACTTCGTCGTTTCAGGTGACCAGAAGATGGCTACGGAAGTTCTAAGCGGCCATGCATTATTTTTTTTTTCTTCTTGTTTTCTCATTATAACGACTTATTTTCTCGTTATATCGACATAATGAGAGTTGCGTTATAACGAGAAAACAGCTCTCGTTATGTCGATATAACGAGAAAAAGAAGTCGTTTAAACGAGAAAACAACTCTCGTTATGTCGATATAACGAGAAAACTAAGTCGTTATAACGAGAAAACAACTCTCGTTATGTCGATATAACGAGAAAAAGAAGTCGTTATAACGAGAAAACAGCTCTCGTTATGTCGATATAACGAGAAAAAGAAGTCGTTATAACGAGAAAACAGCTCTCGTTATGTCGATATAACGAGAAAAAGAAGTCGTTATAACGAGAAAACAGCTCTCGTTATGTCGATATAACGAGAAAAAGAAGTCGTTATAACGAGAAAACAGCTCTCGTTATGTCGATATAACGAGAAAAAGAAGTCGTTATAACGAGAAAACAGCTCTCGTTATGTCGATATAACGAGAAAATTAAGTCATTATAACGAGAAAACAACTCTCGTTATGTCGATATGACGAGAAAATAAAGTCGTTATAACGAGAAAACAACTCTCGTTATGTCGATATAACGAGAAAATTAAGTCGTTATAACAAGAAAACAACTCTCGTTATGTCGATATGACGAGAAAATAAGTTATATAACGAGAAAACAGGAAGGAAAAAAAAATTATGCATGGCCGCTTAGAACTTCCGTAGATGGCAGTAAAATTGACTAGGAAAAGTTTTGAATAAGAACTACGTACCTGTTGATCTTCTGAATTTTCCTTTACGTTGTTTAGCATCAAATTTAAAGTAAATAGGACTAGTTGTTTACTTGACCATTGTTTTAATTTTTTATTTAAATTACTGTGGGCTTTCATACATATTCCATGTGCTACTATAAATAACTGTAGGCTTTCATACTGCATATTCCATGCGCTACTGCAATTAGTTTAGGGTACATTTAGCTAAATAAAAAAATCTATATTACCATTAGAAAAAAACAGTGAATTTTTCACGTGTGATTTTAATATTTTTATTTGTAAAAAAAAAAAAAAAATTTTTTTTGTTCTCAAACTATATAAAATTAGGATTTAACATTAAGAAAAAAAGTTAATATCATTAATTTAATAAATGTACTGTGTGCTTATTACTTGACGTTGAATACATATTGAAATATTTTATTTGTAAATGGAATAAACAATTAGAAATTAAATGTTGATTATATATTAATTAAAAAGGAGCGAATCATTTAACGTGTGCTTTTATTATATAACACACCGCCAAATGTCGCGAGATTCAGAAGAGCCGAGGAGCCAAGCATGTGCGATAACGAGAGCAGGGTTTCGCGCGCTCAGCCTAAGCTCCGGCAACGCTCGTGAGTGACGCGCGGCTCGACCAATCAGCGAGCGTCTCAGAACTCCGCTCCGCCAATCAGCGACGCGCTGTGCCCGCGGGAGGCGGGGAACACGTTGTTGAACACTTTTATTGATTCGAGCCCCAGGTCCAGTGCGTTTCGCGGCAGGATTGAACTGTAACAAAAGTGCCACATTTTCACACTTTTAGCGCTTTAATTGAATTAAAACCACGTTTTCTGTTCTCAAGAGGAAGATTACAGGTAAAGAGCCGTTTTTAAAATCAGTTTCGGTTGGCCTTTAAAGGTATTGTCTATAAAACCATGCGCACGCGCCTTGTTTTACTCTGTAAATATTAATAAATGTGCATATTTATCTTGTGCATGTTAACAGTTATGTCATATTTAGCGCTTTTCAAATATTTCTTTCTTTCACTTTCTGTCTTTGTCTTTAAATTTATTTTTGTATCAGCCCCATGCCCTTAAATGAAGTCTAATTGTGAGGATAATACGATTTTTGCTATTAAATCCGCTAAAATGTGTGTTATCAAGGTCTGGCAGGCTGAAATAAATACACATATTTGTGCACAACAGTTCAAAACAAGCCCATGGGAGACAGGGCAGTGTTTGTGAAGGAGTTCAGAATGGGTTAGCGTTACTTACACTGATTTTATGTCATTAAAATGATCAATGTTAAGCTGTTTTACTCAACTGGTTTTCATTTTCAGTTACTCCTAGTTTATATTTGACATTTAAGTGTTTGTTTTTGATACAAGACCACCCACATCATGACCAGCGCACAACCCCTTAATTAAATGAACGCCATTTGCGTTAATTCTGGTTTAAACCAGAATTTGATTTCTACAAATAAACTCCAAATAGACTCATTTATTAAGTACAACCCCCATTTCAGCTTCCTGTTGTAGGCTTAAACTCGACAACATTAAAGACTGATGTTATTTCATTCAATGCACTACCATTGCGTGACGTTAGGGGGCGTTTCCCTCTATTTCCGCCAATAACAGGCGTGGTTTGTAGAGCAGAGATGTCAACAAGGCCTTTTTTTAACTCCATTATATACTATCTCACCCCTAGGAATGGATAATAAGCTCTCGCGTCAATTTGAAATTGGACCTAAACTGGTAGAATCTGCAGGGACTGCAGATGCAAATTAGCTTTATAGGTAACTCTGGCATAACACTGTTGTTGTGCGTTGTCCCTGTACAAATAAATTGAATAAAGAAAATGGTAATACCGTGTTTTTTTTGGGCACGTACCTTGGTAATGCTATGTTTTTTGGGCACGTAATACCATGTTTTTTGGGCATGCCCCATGGTAAAGCCATGTTTTTTGGGCATGCCCCATGGTAAAGCCATTTTTTTTGGGCATCTACCATGGTAAAGCCATGTTTTTGGGGCATGCCCCATGGTAAAGCCATGTTTTTTGGGCATGCCCCATGGTAAAGCCATGTTTTTTGGGCATGCCCCATGGTAAAGCCATGTTTTTTGGGCATGCCCCATGGTAAAGCCATGTTTTTTGGGCATGCCCCATGGTAAAGCCATGTTTTTTGGGCATGCCCCATGGTAAAGCCATGTTTTTTGGGCATGCCCCATGGTAAAGCCATGTTTTTTGGGCATGCCCCATGGTAAAGCCATGTTTTTTGGGCATGCCCCATGGTAAAGCCATGTTTTTTGGGCATGCCCCATGGTAAAGCCATGTTTTT
>NW_015505961.1:276046-294299 GCF_001515645.1 Sinocyclocheilus grahami
CCATGGTAAAGCCATGTTTTTGTGCATCTACCATGGTAAAGCCATGTTTTTTGGGCATGCCCCATGGTAAAGCCATGTTTTTGTGCATCTACCATGGTAAAGCCATGTTTTTTGGGCATGCCCCATGGTAAAGCCATGTTTTTGTGAATCTACCACTGGTTAATGCCATGTTTTTTGGCCTGTACTTTGGTAATACCATGTTTTTGGGCATGCCTCATGGTAAAGCCATGTTTTTTGGCCTGTACTTTGGTAATACCATGTTTTTTGGGCATGCCCCATGCCCTATGGTAAAGCCGTGTTTTTGTGCATCTACCATGGTAATGCCATGTTTTTTGGCCTGTACTTTGGTAATACCATGTTTTTTGGGCATGCCCCTTGGTAAAACCATGTTTTTTGGGCATATACCATGGTAAAACTGCATTTCTTGAGCATGTACCTTGGTAAAACCAAATTTTTCAGGCATATACCTTGGTAAAACCATGTTTTACGTTAGTTTTGTTTGGTGTGCCTTTTGTAATATCATTTTATTTAAATATTGTAATCATTTAGTACAATGAAAAATGCATACACCATGTTCGGACATTCACTGAAAACCTATTAGGCCTAATTGATCATAAATTGGAAAACATAAAAAAATTAGTGTGGAAATGCTTGGAAATTGAAGTACCTTGGGTTTTGCCATTCGGTTGCATCACTGTATCGTGCTAACACCTTTTTTTTGTAAAGGTAATGTAACTCTACATAAAGTCGTAAAAAACAGATCGCTTCAAAGCAGCTTCTTGAAGTATCAACCCTAAAAGCGCCGGAGGAGACGAATGAGGAAAAAGCTGCCCGTGTCACTCACGTCACTGTGAAACAAACACCTTTTTCCTGCTGCTTTGAAGCTCTTGGCTCAGAGCCATAGACTGAACTATAAAAAGCAAGGCGGGAAATAATCTCACTCGCTGACGTTGCAGGTTTGCCGCCATGTGGATCCAGGTGCGCACTATGGATGGCAAGGAGACCCATCGGGTAGACTCCCTGTCCAAGCTCACCAAGGTGGACGAGCTACGTGTGAAGATTGCCGAGCTCTTCAATGTCGAAGCTGAGAGGCAGCGACTCTTTTACAGAGGCAAACAGGTGACGTGGCGTTCATAAGCGGGTTTATTTCTGTAAAGTGGACGGGGATTGGTTTTATCTGTTAGAAATTGGTTGGGTAGCAAAAAATGAAGCATTATTTTGTGTATTGTTGTTTTAAAGGATAAGTTCACTTCCAGAATAAAAATTTCCTGATTGTTTGCTCACCCTCATGTCATCCAAGATGTTCATGTCTTTCTTTCTTCAGTTGCCAAGAACTTGTTTATTTTATTTTTTTTGAGGAAAACATTTCAGGATTTTTGTCTATATAGTGGACTTCAATGGTGGCCAACGATTCAATGCAGCTTCAAAGGGCTCTGCACGATCCCAGACGAGGAATAAGGGTCTTGTATAGCGAAACGATCTGTCATTTTCTGAAAATAATAAATTATCCACTTTTTAACCACAAATGCTCGGCTTGCTCTGCGATGTGCGTCTTCATGCATTACGCAGTCCAGTTGGAAAGGTTACGCATGGTTCGTTCTTCGTCTTTGTACTTCGGTTAAAAACTCCTAATTTTCTCCCCCAACTTTAAAATCATCTGACATCGTTGTTTTACCTTTTTAGTAAAGGACAATGACTTCTTTCACATGTTCGCTTTGTAAACTGGGTCGGTACTAGGGCTGTCAAAATGGATGAAAAACTAAATTTGAATTTTGTACTTAAATATTATCAAAATTCAAATTTAAAATGCATAATTTCAGTTATGGTGAAGAATAGCTTTTGGCTTCTCTTCTGAGGCCACAAGAGGCCGCATCAAGCAAAATATTACTAATGCACAGTTATTCAAAGCATAAGATAACGACTATCTGTGAAAAAAAAAATGTGCATAATGTTTATAAACCAATTATAATTAAGTTGCTTCAACAACTACAAACAAAACGGCATCATGTATGTATGCATAGTTTAATACAAAGGGCGGAAAGCCAATCACACAGTACATTTTTCATTTAAAAACATGAGTTGTAGTGGGATGGGGAAAAACCCGCCATAAAGTCTTGATAAATGTTTTTTTCAAAGTTAAACTTGTATTAATTTTACATGGCTTTCTAAACATGCGGCTCCTTTGTGCGAGATGCGAGTGCAACGGTGATAGATGTCCCTGTAGAATGGCTTGGTTTCAGTTTTGATGTAAACAAGATCTTCTCTGCATTGATGTTCTCTTTTTCCGCAATATTTGTAATGAACAACGTAGCAGCGCCGCATCTAGTGGCTTCAACTGGATAGGTTAACAAAAACATTATAATACAACCACACTTACATCGTCATCGCATCTCGTGCACCACTGATAAGGCTGCCTCCTTAACGCACACCTAAAATTCAAATGTGGAATGTGGATTTTTATTTTAAATTTGACGAAAATTGGAAAAAAAATTGACAGCCCTAGTCTGTACTTCCGACTACCTTTCCAATATCACCTAATAAAGATGCAGAGCTAATGCTGAAAAATCCTGGAATGTTTTCCTCCAAAAAAACATAATTTCTTGGCGACTGAAGAAAGAACGGCATGAACATCTTGTATGATATGGGGGTGAGTAAATTATCAGGAAATGTTTTATTCTGGAAGTGAACTAATAACCCTTTAATGTTAAATGTCTTGTTTGGGCATCATAGATGGAAGACGGCCACACAATCTTCGACTATAATGTTGGGTTAAACGACATCGTGCAACTTCTGGTGCGTCAGAAGCTCACGTCGGCGCCACTGCCGAAGGACAAAGAGGCCGAGCTGTCCGACTCTGACTCCGGCTGCGGATCGGCCCAGAGCGAGTCCGATAAGAGCTCCACGCATGGTGAGAGCGACGGCCAAGGCGCCGGGACCTCGGGCCAGACTGACACGCCGGATCTCATCGACCCTGGCTTTGGCTTTTACAAGGTGAGAAACTGCGATAAAACCTTATTAAAAGCTCATGAAATCGTTCTTGCGTAAATTGTCATGACAAATCAAATTTAAAAATGGTCAATTCCACTATAAATGTCTCGTTGGCCTCAAGTTTGTCTCTTGTATATTGAAATTATTAATAAAGCAATAAGCCCCAAGAAGCCGTGGTTTACAGTGAATTTATAACCGATAAGGGGCGTTGTTTGGCACGACGTGAATTGCTTTTATAAAACGGTTATTCCATATACGTAGTAAGGTTTCACAAAATAAAACAGAGCAAATAAAGTGTAATGATATTAATAAAAACAGTATTCTTCCACCAAGCAATGTAGTTCCTCAAACAGTTGTGGTAAACAAAGGTGTATGTTTGTAGAGTAATTTACAACAGCTTCGAACGTGGCTCAGCCAATCAGAATCAAGGACCGGAACTCTCCGTTTTATAATTCTTTAAACATAGTTATTCAAATAATTATATTTTTTGTTACACCAGTCTCTTGAATCTCTCTAAATTGTCGAATTTGCGTAAATTGGTAAAGCATTCGTAAAACTATTCTTTTGCAAGAACTAATATGCTGTGTTTGGAAAATCACTTTATAAGTTGTCGCATTCAGTTACCAGAGCAAATTTGCGTTAATTGCTTATGAAACTATTCTTGTGCAAATTGTTGCATATTATAAATTGTGTTGATTCCACTATAAACGTCATGTTGGTGGGGTTTTTCTTTTTTGACGTTTTGCTGGCTACGTTTGTCTCTTGTATTTTTACATAATCTACAAACGTAATAAATTTAATAGTAAAAAATGTTTTGTTTGTGATCAATAAATGTATTCAATATTTATACAAGTCAAAAAATTACGTTTAGATCCCAGTGTAACAAAAAACACTGTATAATGAACAAAATTCAATATTGATATTGAAGTTCATATTTCAATTTTCAAGTTTTTATTATACAGTTAACAGGTTTTGTTGTTATATTTACAATTATATAGTACATTTAGCAGACGCTTTTATCCAAAGTGATTTTCAAAAGAGAAACGAAAGCAATTTTTCAGTATTTAAATTTATTAAAGAGATTTTATAAAATATATAGTGTTTGTTAGGCTCTAAAATAATTTTGAAATTGTCAAATTTGTGTAAAAATTGTCATTTCATTTGCATCATATCGATTCCACTACAAATGTCTTGTTTGGTTTTTATTTTTTTCCTATCTGATAGTAAATGTATTTAAAAAAATTTTTTACTAAGATCAATGAGTTTGTGGATGCTCGAGTCTTGAACATGGGTGCCTGGTTTGAGGCGCAGATAGGTTGGGATTACAAAGATTTGTATTTTAAAGAAAATCAGTTCGAAGGGAGCATAATTTACTTTTTGGGTTTTAAAAATGTCTTAATATGAGAATTTCATACAAGAGTATGACAATTAGATTAGACTGAGCAGAAATTGAAATCTACACGCTAATACACACTATACTCATAGTCCCCAATGCTGATGTTGTTAACATTAATCATTTGAGAATAAAGTATAACAATAAAAATAATTTGAACGGTTTGATGTGATATGAGCTAATCAATCTTTAGATTAAATCACCATTGGTAGCGAGATTTATGGTAATCCTCAATTGGTCAGAACAAACGTGGCAGACTTGTTACTTGTTTAGATGACAGCATACAGTGAAAATGCTTATTTTGGTCATATATTCCAAGACGTAAGCTAGAATCTGTGATTGTGAAGTACAGTAATTATCCACACCGGTGCGGTGACTGACTGCCACACATACTCTTCAGAACATTAGATTAATCCACGCTGGAGCCGTGCCGACTCACAACCCACGCAATGAAGATAATTCAGCACACAGCTGCAATTCCAGGTTTTCAAACAGAGATGGCGACAAAGAGGCAAAACTTACGAACTGCAGCTTTAACGATACTCCGTATTAATCCTCGTGCCTTCGTTTTCATGTGTGCTCAACAACAAATACAGTTTGACATCCAAATCTTAAAACATTCAATGAGTCATGAACAATTCCAAAGATTCATGAATTATCATTTTGAGTCAAAGTCAACAACTGATTCACTTTCTGAATCGCAAGTAATTTTCAGTCAGATGTTCTTATGACCCAATTATAAGGCTGAATTGACTTGGAAGACAGACTTCGGAAAATATAATGTTGAATGTGTTATTCACCTTACAGTTTTACTCGCACAGGCTCAAATCTACAAAATATAGATCCCCCCCCTCCTCCAAATTCAAACCGATTTCAGCATGAACACCTGGATTCATCGCGAGTGCCTCATGCACCTGTTAACATCTCCCAGTTTGTCTTTCCTTTCATCTGTGTCTTAAACCGTTTATCAAAGGCGGTCTGTTTAAACATCCCGTGCTGTTGAATGCTAATGTTGCGAGTGTGTGCTCTGTGCAGTTACCCTGAGAATGGCGTGGTGCAGCTGTGTGGAAAAGACATCCGACCGCGGGCGCGCACCGTCTACCAGTGGCATCAGCTGGACCAGGGCATGATCGTGATGGTGAACTTCAACCCGGACGAGCCCAAGGAGCGCGGCTACTGGTATGACGCCGAGATCCAGAGGAAGAGAGAAACACGCACCCAGCGCGAGGTTTATGGCAAGATCCTGCTCGGGTAGGATGATGTTTTAGTCTTTAAAGGGATAGTTCACCCAGAAATGAAATTCTGTCGTTAATTACTCACCCTCATGTCGTTCCAAACCAAGGCCTGTTCACACAAAGGACGATAAAGATATAGTTCTAAAAATCGTTCTCAATATTAAAGAATAGCAGAGTCCACACCACAACTATAACGATGAAGGCACAGAGAAACAATATCACTGGAATCACTATCAGAATGATTTTTTCCAGCTGATGAACAATACAAACATTGACAGCCAATCCAACAGAATCCATCTTGCTATAAGGAGCTCGAGAATTTAAAGCGGCAGACGAGCGTGCACTTAAAATAAACATGATATCGTTCGCTGGTGTGGACGTTAATATCTTTATAGTTATCGTTCTTGGAGTGAACGGGGCTTAAGACCTCCGGAACAGAAATTAAGATATTTTTGATGAATTCTGAGAGCTCTCTGACCCTCCCATAGAAAGCAAGCATACTTACATGATCAAGGCTCAGAAACCTAGCAAGGACATCGTTAAAATAATCCATGTGACATCAGGGGTTCAACCGTAACTTTGCGCACAAAAAATATTCTCGTAGCTTCATAAAGAAAACAAAAATAACGACTTGATTCAACAATTCGTCTCCTCCGCGTCACTCTATAGCATAATTTTGGAAAATATCACATACGTATGTACGCGGATAAGTTCAGATCAAAGCGTAAACAGCGTATCCGCATATGGTGCTGCTGACACCGAACAGCATTCGCTGTTTGCATTTAGTGGATATTCTCCAAAATAACGCCAGGATGACACGGAGGACACAAATTGTTGAATCAAGTCATTATTTTTGTTTTCTTTGCACACAAAAAATATTCTCGTAGCTTTGTAAAGTTACGGTTGAACCCCTCATGGATTATTTTAACGATGTCCTTACTACGTTTCTGAGCCTTGATCGTGTACGTATGTTTACTGTCTATGGGAGGGTCAGAGCTCTCGGAATGAAATAAAAATGTCTTAATTTGTGTTCTGAAGATGAACGGGGGTCTTACGGGTTTGGAACGACATGAGGGTGAGTAATTAATGACAATAGTTCACCCAAAAAATTTATATTCTCTCATTTATCCATCCTTTCACTTGTTCCAAATGAGTTTCGTCCTTCTGTTGAACACAAATAAGATATTTTGAAGAATGTTGGTAACCCAACTGTTGACGGTAGCCACTGACTTCCATAATATGGAAAAAAAAAATACTATAAAAGTCAAAGGCTACCGTCAACTCTTTGGTTACCAACATTCTTCAAAATATCTTTTGCACGTCATTAAGCCAAGCTTTTAGCCAAACCATGTAGAAAAAAATGTTCTTGCGCAAGAGCAAATACACAAATGTTCGATGAGCAAATCTGATTAAAAATTGTCGATTCCACTTGCAAACCATTTTCTTTTATTGGTCTAATAAGAGTTTCTCATTTTGAATTATTTATGAACTTAAGGTTTTTAATGGCATAGTTCAGCGGTGGCGAACTCCGGTCCTGGAGAGCCGCAGCCCTGCAGAGTTCAGCTCCAACCCTAATTAAAACTCACCTGCCTGTAGCTTTCTAGTAACCCTTCAGACCTTGATTAGCTTGTTCAGGTGTGTTTGATTAGGGTTGAAGCAAAACTCTGCAGGGCTGCGGCTCTCCAGGACTGACGTTCGCCACCCCTGGCATAGTTAATTATGAACTTTATAATAAAGCTTTAATGTACAATTAAAATGTGTTTAAAAAGATTTTGAACAATATAGTATGGTGTCTACGGACACCTTGGCAATTGAGTCACCATTGGCTAGTACATTTATTTTTTTATTTTTTTATTAGTAGTTATATTAGTTTGTAAAATGGCACAGCTTTTTAAATATATGAAAGTACACTCTTAACATCAATCAGTCAAGCATTATAATATGATAATCAAGTATTAATAATAGAAGTTTAGTAATTAGAATTAAAACTTTGTAACCATGTATGAATGCAAATTAGTCATTTTAACTGAATTTAGGACTGGTGCTTTTTTGGTCATTTAGTGTTTTTGTAAAAATTAGCAAAAAACACACTAATTCTGATAAGATAATAATAATTATAATAATAATATTATTATTATACCATTTCTACTAAGAACAATATAAAACGCACCAAGTATTAATGAGCTGCTGGATTCATGAATATTAATCGGGTTGTGTGCGTTCGCTCGAACGGATTTGCTGAAATCAAAACTGGAACGATAATAGGTGAGCGCCAGCCAATGAGATTGTGTTTCCGCACTAGTCCCGCCCACTAGCGGAGAAACCGGCCGTTCTTAAAAGCTGCAGAATTCCAAAGGAACTCCGTTATTTTGACAGGAAAGTACAACAAAGAATATCGTTTGCATGTAGCACATCAATTCTGCATGTTATGCAAGACTCTCTCACTTTGCACAAGTGAGAGAAAGTGACGGCGAGTAGTGCACCTTCACACTAGATTTTACGGTACGCCAAATACACAAACACCGGTGCATCCATTGAGATGAAATGAAAGATATCACAGATCGCTTGACGGAGAGTGAAACTCTGAAGCGCTCAGTCAGAGAGTGTTCGGTGAGTGAAAATATATCTGTGCTAAACTTATACTCTGCCTCCAACTCACACACTGGCGAGTAAAATCTGAGAATTTATTAGCCATTGGCTAATATTAGACATTTTGTCGCCCAGAGTGAAGATTTAGTCACATATGCGAGAGATTTACTCGCAGTGTAGAGGGTTGGGTTTAGGCTTTAAAATAATTTGAAAATTATCAAATTTGTTTAACCCTTTTAACTGTCACCCGTCCCCTCTGTGGGACGCCTAAGTTTACTTCACTATATTACAATTAAATCCTAATCTAATCATGACAAACTATATATCGTTGGAAAGGTCTAAGACTCCTAAATAGATATTTTATCAAAGCTTTTGTTAAAAATTATGTAGGAAAAGTAATGGATACATTTTTGACAAGAGTGCACCTCAAAAATCTACATAACAGGAGTTCTGACCTTTGTCAAAAAAAGTAGTCTTCGTTGCCTTTTTCTCTATCACACTTTAGAAATCATCAGACATTATATATCAATTGAAAACTTTAAATCTCAAAATTAATTCTTTGAAACCCATTTTAAAATCAAACATTGCATTACCATGAAAATGGTACATCAATATCATGTTACAAAATGTTTTTGTTCATGAATTATAAAAATTTAAGTTTGGATCGTGCACTTTCACGTCTGTTCAAAAATGTGAGTGACTGTTAAGGGGTTAGGAATGTTTACCCAAACCACTTTCTATGCAAGGCTTTCAGTTAGCAGAGTAAGTTTGCATTAATTTCTCATGAAAAATGCCTTGCTTTCATTTTTTATTTTTTTTTCTGTTGGTTTGCTCAAGTTTGTTATCTGCAAACTTAATGGTTTTAATTTAATTGGATCATTTTATTATACAATTAAAATCACATTTAAAAATATTTAAAACAATTATAGCATTTTACACAACTCTTAAATTCATTGGTAAATTGAATTTGGGTAAATCCTCCGTGAAGTGTTTGTAAAACAATTCTTGAATTCCATTTTCTTTCTGTTGGTTTGTCTGTTTAAATGATGCATCTACAAATGTAAGCATTCTATAGAATTAAAATAGATTTTGATGTAAGTTTTGTTTGTGTAATATTTAAGTATATTGCAAATTTGTTACATTTAAGCTTTACAATCATTTGTAAATATGTAAATCACTCGAAGTATTCGCAAAATAATTTTTATGTAAGAACGAATATGTAAAATGTTTGTAAAGCCCCTTTTTATGAAAGTTGTTACCTTCAGCAGGAAAAATTAGCTCTAATTCCTCGTGAAACCAGTGTGAAAATTAGATGTTTAAAATTGCATTGGTTCTGCTGGTCATTTCCTTTGTTTCGCTCACAATGTTTGTCCACACTTTCTACAGAGACGCTGGCGATTCTCTCAACGACTGCCGCATCATGTTTGTAACCGAAATCTACAAGATCGAGGAGCCAGGAAGTTCGGAGGGTCCAGGAGCCTCTTCTGACAGCCCTCTCAAGAGTGAGTCTGACTTCTTAGTATCGTATCGAACCTACAATTCGGTTTTGCGGTATTCTTTCTCGATATAAGCGCAAACTATAAGGTTCCTTGTTTCTGTCACTTCAGGGTCGAACGGACCTGAGTGCAAGGTCTGCAAAGATGACCCGAAGAAGAACTGCCGCATGTGCAACTGTCACGCTTGCGGTGTGAAGCAGGATCCCGACAAACAGCTGCTGTGCGACGAATGCGACATGGCGTTTCACACCTACTGCCTGAACCCGCCGCTCACCACCATCCCTGAGGACGAGGACTGGTAAACGAGTTTATCTGATACTTCCATCCAAAGCAACAATAAATCAACTCTTGAGTGATTTGAACCAACAAACTTCTAGCGACATCAAAAAAACTTGTTAGCTTTAGCTATTTTTGTGTGTTCACAATGTTTGTCTCTTAAAGGGATAGTTCACTCAAAAATTCTGTCATTAATTGCTCACCCTCATGTTGTTCCAAACCGATAAGACCTTTGTTCATCTTCGGAACACAAATTAAGATATTTTTGATGCATCCCGGGAGCTCTCTGACCCTCAAGAGAAAAAAAAAAATGACGCGGAGGAGACAAATTGTTGAATAAAGTTTATTTTTTGTGCGGAAAAAAAGAGAAAATTCTCGTAGCTTCGTAAAATTATGGTTGAACCCCTGATGTCACATGGATTATTTTACCGATGTCCTTGCAAAGTTTCTGAGCCTTGAACGTGTAAGGACGCTTGCTGTCTATGGGAGGGTCAGAGAGCTCTCGGAATTCATCAAAAATATTGTTTTTGAAAAATGTCAACAAATTTGTGTTGCGGAGGTCTAGCGAGTTTGGAACGACATAAGGGTGAGTAATTAATGACAGCATTTTAATTTTTGGGTGAACTAAGGCCCTGTCCACACCAACGCAGGTTTTTTCAAAACCGCAGCTTTTTCTACGCGGTTTGGCCGTTTGTCCACACGCAAACGCAGCACCAGGTCACTGAAACCGGACATTTTTGAAAACTGCTGCCAGGGTGAAGATTTTCAAAAACTCCGGTTGCAGTGTTATCGTGTAGACAGCGAAACCGGAGTTTTTGGCTTGTGACGTCGGCGCCTGCGCTGTTATCTCCGCCTACTGGAAACTTTTTCAGGCTTCTGATTGGCCAACATGGCTTTACGGTTGAGATTATATCGCCACCTGTTGGTTTGGCATGCTCTTGACAGTGCTTCATAGCATGCTTTTGCATTTTTCATGTGGATGGAGGTTTTTTTTAAAAAACGAAAGAAGAAAAAACTCAGTTTATAAAAAATACCTGTGTACGTGTGGACATGGCCTAACCCTTTAAGTTTCTTTACCTACTTGAAAGTTTTAAGTGTAATGAAGAAACACTTCGTAGTTATCGAACATTGATCATACAGTTTAAGATGTTTAAAACCGTCACATAGATTTGTTACACTAAACTCCAATATCATTTGCAAGTTGTTGAATGTGTAAATCACTGGTGATTGTAAAATCATTTTTGTGACTAGGACTGGTAAACAAGGTTTTCGCCACTAATTACTCATAATTTATCGAAAGCATTCCTCCAAAGTAGCAACAAATTTGAACCAACAACCTTTTAGTGACATAAAAAATGCTTAGCTTTTAGATTTAGCTTCTTTTGTTTTCGTGCTCTGTTTATCTTAAGCTACAAACTTAAGTATTTCAATTGTATAATGATGAAAGTTCACTCTAGTCCACTTTGAATGTAAAGCTTTGTTTACAATGTTTAAAAATAAAGCTCTTGATTACATATATTTTTTGTTACGCTAGGCTCTAAAATCAATTGTAAATTGTACAGTGTTTGTAAAACCATTCGTTCTCACAACGAGGTCTAGTAAAGGAGTTCTCCGTCACTAATTACTTATCATTTATCTAATATGTTCCTCCAAAGCAACAACAAATAAACTCTTGAGGAATCTGAACCAACAACCTTTTGGTGACGTCAAAACTTGTTGGCTTTAGATCTGTTTTGTGCTCATGGAAGTTTCTCTTAAATTGATCTACAAACAAATATTTCAATTGTATAATGAAGGAAGTTAGTCATAGTTCATTTTTCATACAATTTTATTTATACAGCATTTAAATATGAAAGATTTTAAAAACCACAAAGCTTGTAACAATGTAATATAATTTGTAAATTGTTGAATTTGTGTAAACCGCTCGGCAGCTGTTCGTAAAACCATTCTTGCGACAGACTGCTAAATTTGTTCTCGTCACTAATTACTTGCTTAATACGTTCATCCAAAGAAACAAATTGATTCTTGAGGGATTTGAACCAACAACCTTCTGACAACATCAAATAAACTTGCCAGCTTTAGCTGTTTTTGCTCTCATGAAAGTTGTCGCTTAAATTGATCTATGAACCTAAATACTTCAATTGTATTTTGAAGAACGTTTCAGTATCATACGGTTTTGTTCATGGGATTTGAACCAACAACCTTTGGCAAGAACGAATATTTAAAATGTTTATTAAACTACATTATATGAGTTTAGTGAAACAAATTTCTATGAATTACTCGTGAAACCTTTGCTTAAATTGTCTGCGCAAATCAAGTAAAACAATTGTCGTTTCCACTCTAAATGTCTTTTTTGCAGGTATTGTCCTGAATGCCGTAATGACGCCAGCGAGGTGGTTCTGGCCGGAGAGAAGCTGAAGGAAAGCAAGAAGAAGGCCAAGATGGCGTCGGCGAGCTCATCCAGTCAGAGAGATTGGGGGAAGGTGCGTTTCAGACGGGCAAAATCGCAGACACGGGTGTGGGATTGGTTCAGATGAAGTGTTTATGAGCCTGGTGTCTCGTTTGGCAGGGTATGGCGTGTGTCGGCCGCACTAAACAGTGCACCATCGTTCCTTCCAACCATCACGGCCCTGTTCCTGGAGTCCCAGTGGGAACGCTGTGGAAGTTCAGAGTGCAGGTGGGAATATACAATCTGCTTGAGTTTATTTTATTTTAGTAGGCCTCTTAAATGGTCACAAAACTTAATCATTAAAACTAATAAAAATACTAGTTTTGTTTTAAAGCCTTCTATAATCATGGAAACCCTAAAATAGGATTATTTATATTATTTATACAATTATACTATTTTAAAAAGTTAAATTATAGCTTCTGTTATTAGTATTTGTTTAATTTTGTTTTAAATAAATTAATTTTTTTAATGGTTTCCATTTATTAGTTTAATAATGTAATAAAACTAGTAAATAACACTACATTTTCTTTTAGTCCCATCTTGTTTAAATTACGTATTTTAGTTTTTTTTTTTTATACAAACGTCATAATTAAATTTTAGCTTTTATTATACCATTAATGTTGTTTATAAGGATGTTTAAAACGATTATTGAATAAATTGTATAATGAACAAGCTGATTACAATTTACTTAATGATAAACTTAGTTATTAAAGTGTAATTATATGCTAAACTTCATTTTATAATATTTATGGATATTTTAAATTATTTTCATATGTTTAAAACAAAAGGTGTTTTTACCCTTTTTTTTTTTTTTCCAAAATAATTCATTAGTTAAAAATATTTCTAAAATGGAAAAAGTCCAGTAATCATGTGAAGATGCTCATCTTGGGGCTCTTGTTGTATTTCTGACGCTCAGGTGAGTGAATCCGGCATTCACAGGCCTCACGTCGCTGGGATTCACGGCAGGAGTAACGACGGCGCTTATTCTCTGGTTCTCGCCGGGGGCTACGAAGATGACGTGGTACGTTTGTGATTCTCGTCCAAAGCTGTCCTTCAAGAACTCTTTCCCTTCCTCCGTTCACCTGTGCCTCGCTCTTTATTCAGGATGACGGTAATGAGTTCACCTACACGGGATCTGGGGGTCGTGACCTCTCGGGAAACAAGAGGACGGCCGAGCAGTCCTGCGATCAGAAGCTCACCAATATGAACAGGTCAGAGAACCGTCGCATTATTAAACATTTCCTGGGTTAGCTATTTGGAGTTGCATTTATTTGCGTTGCGCTTCATGCAGTATGGAAGATTTCAATGTTGCGATGATGAAATTGCATCAAACGTGGACAGACCGTGGAAGAAATGTGCGAGTTCTCTTGTTTTTATTGTTGGTTTGTGATTTGTAGGGCTCTTGCTCTGAACTGCAATGCGGCGGTGAACGAGAAGGAAGGCGCCGAGGCCAAAGACTGGAAGGCTGGGAAACCTGTGAGAGTCGTGCGCAGCTCCAAAGGACGCAAACACAGCAAGTACAGTCCCGAAGACGGCAACCGCTACGACGGCATTTACAAGGTGAGCGATTTGTCGTTTTCAACATTTACATCCGTTTTAGACCTTTTTATACATCTTATTTATTCATAAATGTTCTCAGTGAATGCATGTGATGGACCTTGAAATTTTAACATACTTTTTTTAATTATACTTTCAATATGTATTGTTGCTTTTTTTGTTATTTTTATTAGGTTATTAGTTTTTATATGCATTTGTTATTCAATAATTATAATTAATGGTAATTTATTAATACAAATTTAAGTATTTTAACTTTTGATACATATATATATACATATATATATACATATACATATACATATACATATATATATATATTATACAGTTTCAAGTGCACTGTTTATATTTTAATTATACTTTTACGTGTTTTTTATTTTGATTATGCTTTCATGTTTTAGTAGTTATTTTGATTTACGTATTTAAAATTGTTATACTGCATTTCAATTTACTTATAATTAAAATGTAAAAAAAAAAAAAAAACATTTTATGTATGTATTTTTTTTATTATTATACTTTTATACACACTTTAGTTATTCAAGTATTTTAATTATTTATTTTATTTATTCGTTCCTAGGAACATTTATTCATTTACTTCAATAATTATAATTTATTTTTCTTTATTTTTATTTTATTTAGTAATTATTTCCATTCCTTCCTTCCCAGGCTTGTAGGCCTAGTTATTTATTTATTTATTTATTTTTAGTGCTGTCAAATGATTAATCGCGATTAAACACATCCAAAATAAAAGTTTGTTTACGTAATATGTGTGTGCTGTGTATATTTATTATGTGTATATATAGACACAGTATATATTTTGAAAATATTTACATGTGTATATATTTATATTAATATAATTTATATTATATATAAATATATTTAATAAACATTACATATTTTTCTTAAATGTATACATGCATGTGCTTGTATTTATATATACATTATAAATATACACTATACACGTATTATGTAAACACACTTTTATTTTGGATGCGTTTAATCGTGATTAGTTGTTTGACAGGACAAATTTTTTTCAATACTTTATTGAAAACTTTCTTTGATACATTTTTATTTGAATTATACTTATTTTATGCAGTTGCATGTGGGCAGTAATTACTCGTCGTGTTTATTAGGTGGTGAAGTATTGGCCAGAAAAGGGCAAGTCCGGCTTCCTCGTTTGGAGATACTTGCTGAAACGTAACGACGATGAACCTGCGCCGTGGACCCGTGATGGGAAAGAGCGCATTAAGAAACTGGGGCTCACCATGCAGGTAACGTCTGCCAGATTTCACTCAAGTTTCGCCTGTTTAGTTTGCGAATCGCTCATGAATCCTCATTCTCTGGTGCTTCAGTATCCTGAAGGTTATCTGGAAGCAGTAGCTGCGAAAGAAAAGGAGAAAGAGAACAAAAACGAAGATGATGACGACGTTGAAGAAACGCCCACCAAGGGCAAGAGGAAGAGGAAATCCCAGACCGGTAAGTGAAAACGTCCTGATTCAATAAAGACTGTAATCAAGTCTGTAATGTCATCGCTTTTCTCCATCTCAGTGGACGAGAAGAGCTCTCCGGCCAAAAGCACGCCTAAGAAGATGAAAGTGGAGGCATACAAACTGAGCAAAGAGCAGAAGGCCTTGATCAAGGACGACGAGCTCAACAAGAAGCTGTGGGACGAAGCCATGGAGTCTCTCAACCTTGGACCTGTACGTTCAGACCAGAGACCCTTCGTTATCGTCACATCTTGTAATTAAGCCGCTCTGATGATTGCTGATTTAATGTGTTTGTCACACTTGTAGCGCTTCATCAATAAAGTGGAGGAAGTTTTCCTGTGCATCTGCTGCCAAGAAGTCGTCTATCAGCCCATCACCACAGAATGCCAACACAACGTCTGCAGGGTAAGAGACAAAACCACAGACAAACTTGGGTTATATTGCAACAACGGACTTTAGAACGCTATTAAACTTTCTCGTGAATGCGAGTAAAATACTTTAAATTAAGGATTGTAATTATACATGTTCTGTTTTTTTCCCCCTAGTTATTCTTATTTGGTTATTAATTTTAAATAATTTCAATTATTTAATTTTAGTTAGTTTATTTTGTTTTAGATAACTATACTTTTTAAAAATATTTAATTTAATTTTAATCACTTTTTAATTTTGCTTTAGCAAAATTGCTATTTATATTATATATTTAAAAAATAATTTAACTAAGTTATATATTAATGTGTATTTTGGTTAGTTATTTTAATTGTACTTTTTATATATATATATATATATCAATTATACTTTATTTTGTCTGGTTTTTTGTTTGTTTTTGTAAATGTGTAAAAAAATAAAATTGTAAATATCCCTTTGGCGATTTAATAAAATGTACCCTAATCCTAACTTATTGATTATACTTGTTTTTATTATGCTTTAGTAAAATTATACTATATATTATATACTAATATACACTAGTCAACCTTTGAAGTGGATCAAAACCTTTCATCAAAGTTGTCCTAAAACCTAAAACCAAAATGCATTCTTGTCTTGGAACAACTTTTTTTTTTTAATCCGCTTCAAATGTTGACTGCTGTATTATATTTTTTCAAAAAGTTTTTAATGTATTTTGGTTAGTTATTTAAATTTTCCTTGATTTTATTCGTTTTATTGATGATATGCTTTAGTAAAATTATATTTTAGTTATTTATGTAATTTTTAAATAATGTACACTTATACATATATTTTTTTGAAAATGTATTTTATATATTTAAATTTTCTTTTTTAAATTATACCTAATTTTGTTTAATTTTATTTATCTGTTTTGTTTACATTTTTTATAGACACGTCAGTTATTTTTTTACAGTTTTAATTATCCTCATTTATATTTTATATAATTTTTTTAATTTAATTTTTATTTGAATTATACTTCCATTATTTTATTTTATTTACTTTATTCTAGAGGTCTGCTCTTTTATAACTCCCGCAAGGTTATATTCCGCACCCTCCCGCTATATATTAACTCTTTGTTCACCCGCTGTATGCTTGGAGTAGTTTTCTTCCCGACCCGACCGTTCCCGCTAAATTTAGATCTCGTTTCCAGAATCTCACGTTTAAATTTCCGCTACTGAAAGAAAGAGAGAGAGGCTAACATATAAAAGTGTAGTCTGCACAAAATTGCATGTTATTTTATTCGTCTTGTCAAGAGTCTTGAATTTATTGACTTTGACTTGAATTGGTATAAATTATAGTAAGACACAAAATTAGTTTAATATTTTATGCAACACGGTAGGAAAAAAAGTGTCAGAAAATAAAAATGTTGTACAAAAATTTTATTTCTTGTATTCGTCTTGTCATGATACAATTCATTTAACATTTACAACACAATAGGAAAATGTGTCGCAGAGAGAAAATTTAATTGGTATAAATTATAGTAAGACACAAAATTAGTTTAATATTTTATGCAACACGGTAGGAAAAAAAGTGTCAGAAAATAAAAATGTTGTACAAAAAATATTTATTGTATTCGTCTTGTCATGATACAATTCGTTTAACATTTACAACACAATAGGAAAATGTGTCGCAGAGAGAAAATTAGCTATTTTTATTCGTCTTGTCAAAATACTAAATTCGTTTGACATTTTTCTGTTAACACGGTAGGAAAAGTGTCGCAGAGAAAAATAAATACGACATCTTTCATTTAAAATTATAGGCTAAGCAAAATCTAAACAAAACAGAGTTGAACGTCCTTTAAGGACAGCGCATCCACACTTTGCTCCATCCTTATTCTGCTCCGTCACTCATCCGACAACCTGCCTGTTCTGTCTGAGGGCCGTATATTTACCACCGGTACAGCCTGCTCGGAGTATCGTTATGCTCATGCATAGACCCCGCAAATAAAATGCGTGACGTTAAAGCATGCGTGCATAACAGTCCTGAGCGCAAGCTGAACAAAGCTGGTCAAGAAGAATAAATCGCAGATATGCAGTTCTGAATGGACGTCGGGAACGGGATATTGTTAGACCGCCCGCTCCCATTCACCAGAATTACACGAGTTACCGACCGCTACCGCGTTTTTATTCGGGAATTTAATCCCGCAGCGCAAAAAAATCTGGTCAGTTCCCGTGGGAGAGCCGCAGGAATGCAGACCTCTACTTTATTCATCCCTCCTGCCAATGTACAGTATTTCGTTTAATAGAAATATTTCTATTAAATTGTGAAAATTGACTTGAATTTCTTTTTTTTTTTTTTTTTCTTTTTTTTTTTTTTTTTTTTTTTTAGTAGCAAAAAAAAATGAC
>NW_015505961.1:294492-300101 GCF_001515645.1 Sinocyclocheilus grahami
TTTTTTTTTTTAATCCGCTTCAAATGTTGACTGCTGTATTATATTTTTTCGAAAAAGTTTTTAATGTATTTTGGTTAGTTATTTAAATTTTCCTTGATTTTATTCGTTTTATTGATGATATGCTTTAGTAAAATTATATTTTAGTTATTTATGTAATTTTTAAATAATGTACACTTATACATATATTTTTTTGAAAATGTATTTTATATATTTAAATTTTATCTTTTTTAAATTATACCTAATTTTGTTTAATTTTATTTATCTGTTTTGTTTACATTTTTTATAGACACGTCAGTTATTTTTTTACAGTTTTAATTATCCTCATTTATATTTTATATAATTTTTTTAATTTAATTTTTATTTGAATTATACTTCCATTATTTTATTTTATTTACTTTATTCTAGAGGTCTGCTCTTTTATAACTCCCGCAAGGTTATATTCCGCACCCTCCCACTATATATTAACTCTTTGTTCACCCGCTGTATGCTTGGAGTAGTTTTCTTCCCGACCCGACCGTTCCCGCTAAATTTAGATCTCGTTTCCAGAATCTCACGTTTAAATTTCCGCTACTGAAAGAAAGAGAGAGAGGCTAACATATAAAAGTGTAGTCTGCACAAAATTGCATGTTATTTTATTCGTCTTGTCAAGAGTCTTGAATTTATTGACTTTGACTTGAATTGGTATAAATTATAGTAAGACACAAAATTAGTTTAATATTTTATGCAACACGGTAGGAAAAAAAGTGTCAGAAAATAAAAATGTTGTACAAAAAATATTTATTGTATTCGTCTTGTCATGATACAATTCGTTTAACATTTACAACACAATAGGAAAATGTGTCGCAGAGAGAAAATTAGCTATTTTTATTCGTCTTGTCAAAATACTAAATTCGTTTGACATTTTTCTGTTAACACGGTAGGAAAAGTGTCGCAGAGAAAAATAAATACGACATCTTTCATTTAAAATTATAGGCTAAGCAAAATCTAAACAAAACAGAGTTGAACGTCCTTTAAGGACAGCGCATCCACACTTTGCTCCATCCTTATTCTGCTCCGTCACTCATCCGACAACCTGCCTGTTCTGTCTGAGGGCCGTATATTTACCACCGGTACAGCCTGCTCGGAGTATCGTTATGCTCATGCATAGACCCCGCAAATAAAATGCGTGACGTTAAAGCATGCGTGCATAACAGTCCTGAGCGCAAGCTGAACAAAGCTGGTCAAGAAGAATAAATCGCAGATATGCAGTTCTGAATGGACGTCGGGAACGGGATATTGTTAGACCGCCCGCTCCCATTCACCAGAATTACACGAGTTACCGACCGCTACCGCGTTTTTATTCGGGAATTTAATCCCGCAGCGCAAAAAAATCTGGTCAGTTCCCGTGGGAGAGCCGCAGGAATGCAGACCTCTACTTTATTCATCCCTCCTGCCAATGTACAGTATTTCGTTTAATAGAAATATTTCTATTAAATTGTGAAAATTGACTTGAATTTCTTTTTTTTTTTTTTTCTCTTTTTTTTCTTTTCTCTTTTTGTTAGTAGCAAAAAAAAATGACGTCTGATTTTAAGGTTTATGGCAACACTTGAGGGTTTCATTTCGTCATGACGCATGCAATAGTTTGTACATTTATGAATAAGATAAACACAATTTTGTTATCTTCGCAGGAATGCCTTCAGCGATCTTTCAAAGCCGAGGTCTACACCTGTCCAGCCTGCCGACACGACCTGGGCAAAAACTACCAAATGACGGTGAACAAACCTCTCCAAGCCATCCTCACTCAGCTCTTCCCCGGATACAGCAGCGGCCGGTGTTGACGCTGATGCTGTCGGCACGGCGACGCGGTGCGACAGAATTTCATGAACGAAACAGGGATTTCGTTTTAAAAAAAATTTTTTTTATATGTATTTAACAAATGCATCAGGTTGTAGAATTGATGGAAACACCTCTGCCTTGATTGAACACCGCTACTTGATTTGGCCCTGTTTTGTGATCTGCCTTTATCTAGCCACTTGACTTCTGTACGTTGTAGTTATTTCTTATGAATTGCGATCTTCGTATTTACGAGTAAAGTGATTCTAGTCGTGTTTTAGCTATAGCCGCTTCAAGTGACGTATCGTTGCCGCCTTGTACCCTACACCAGCACAATGAACCATAGCTATGCACAATTACGATGTTCGTTAATTTTTCACTGCAATTTGTCATTACAATGATTTGTACGAAAACGCTGGCTCTAGAATCCCGTTAAAAAGATCTTGTTGCTTCGTAAGTGCGATTGACATTTTTACTGTACCATCGTTAGCGCTAACTGAATTTAATGAACGCTATGTTTGATGTTAACAAGCTTACGTACGAATGCTATTTAGAATGGTTGAGTTTAAGGTGCTGTAGCAGTAGCGTTTTTACCATCGTTAACGAAGAACTATCTATGCACTTACGATGTTCCTTAATTTTTTTGCAAGCAGTAATTTGACGTTGCAATGATTGGTGTGAAAGCGCTGACTCTGGAGTCCTGTTAAAACGATTCAGCGCGTTTGCGTTTTTACTGTACCATCATTAGCGCTAACTAAATTGAAAAGAAATAGCTATGTACTATATACAATGTTTGCGATTCTAATATCCCAACAGGTTTTTCCATTTATTACATTAACAAGCCTTCGTACGAATGTTAATGTCAAATAGTTTATGGTGCTGTAGCAGTAATGTTTTTACTGTACCATTATTAGCGCAAACTAAATTTAAATAAACTAGCTATGCACTACGAGGATGTTTGCGACGTTATCAACTTTTTTTTCACCAGCAGGTTTTTGTCATTTATGACAATGACAAGCCTTCGTACAAATGCTATTAAGATCTGTGAGTTTAAGGTGCCGTAGCTTTACTAGTGCACAAACGTTTTTACGTTTTGGCTTCATTAAATCTTTTATTGTACTGCCGTTATTGGTAACTAATGAAATTGAATTAAAAAAATTATTCATTTTAACCTATTAGTAATTTACGTTAAAAAAAACTCTACATTCGTTGAACTTATCCAGTTTTTTCTCATGCATTTTGATAAGCAACTAAATTTTAATACGCTCTGAAATGAATAGATATTTTTCTGTTTCGTTTATTTGTTTTGCTGTTTAACTGCTGTATGTGCTTTAGAAATGGATTGTCATTTTTCCACTAACTTCTGCCGTTATGCAAACAGTGGTCATGCGCATAAAACTGATCCGCGATCTGCATTTCAGGTGCTGTTTTGAGTCGATCCCAGATCCGGTTTTAAGCGCTCCTGGTCTGCCTTGACTTTTTGAAGGTTTTCAGGATAAATCCTTGAACTGTAAATTGAAATCGCATCATATGACCCCTTTAAAAAGGCGGATAACGCACTCAAGATATTTGTATAGTTAGTAACGACATCTTTTGGGAAGATTTAGTACTTGACTGTCTTAGTAAAAGTAGTTTTAGTCATAGAAAAAATTAATTGATCTAGAAAAGTTGATCCAAAGATCGCAAAGTGATTCACCTTTTCCTGAAACAAATATATATATATATATTTTTAAAACTTTTTAAACAAACGTTTCCCCCAAATTAAAATGTCATCCTAAATAAAATAAAAAAAATGATAGATATTATTTTTGTGTATATATGCTCTATGTTCGTTGAACACAATTCCACGTCGTTTAAATGGAGGGTTTTCTTCTATTTATAACGTATTGTGCGCAAAACTGGTTTAAACCCGGAGGAATGTAGGATATGAAAGGCATATATTTAATATTTCATCAAACGCAGACGTACATACCGGAAGACACACTATTATTACGTGAAATACGTGCTTTCCGTGATAGTAGGAAGCGCAAACACCACGTGTAAGGCCGGTTGAGCTGTCAATCGAGCTCGCCAGCCAATGGGAGTCTACGCTTTGGTTCGATCCAGCCAATCACGGCACACGTCGCGCTGCAGTGGGCGGAGACGCGGCCCAGCGCTGCTGAAACACAACCGAGCCTTTGGAATCCAGAAAACGGATAGAATCGAGAAGAAAACCGCGACAAAAAGAGCAAAAAACGAGCAAGAGCTGGAGGTAACGCGACATATACTATCTCTATAACGCTTTCGGGTCGAGTCCGCGGACACCGGAGGAGTTTTTATTGTTATTTGTGATGCTACAGAGCGGCTGTGTTGATATGCTTGTCAAATCAGGAGCATAAACGCTGCTGGTGAGAAAGATAAGCACACTAAAGCAGCTGCACTCGAATACAGTCGTGCATTTGATAAGTAAGCCAAAGTATGGGACGCATGTGTGTTATTTGAATCGTTTCCCGTATGGTTTTTCATGCATTTCGCTTTAGTAGCCATCATGCATTCTGCTGTAGGCTGCACACATACACAAAGGCCATTTAAACCTCCATCTCTCATGCTGATTGAACTCTAGGAATTAAACGTGCATTTTGCATCGATTGGTCATTTCTTTTTCTTTCATGCGTGGATGCTCTTTATGGTTAAGCTTCAAGCATATTTTTAATATGTAATAAACTACAGCAAGCGAAAGTTAGTGGTAGAAAACTGTCTTAAGCTATGAAGACGCGCCTGAGATGAATTTTGCCTGCAGTTATTGATTATTGCATGCATGCGGAATATTTATGGTAACACAGAGACTTTAGTAATATCTAATTACATTAAATATAAGCGATGCATTTTGCATGTAGCTATTGATTTTTCTAAAGTGAGAAGTTCACCCAAAAATACAAAAATGTAATCACCCTCAGGCCATCCGAGATGTAGATGAGTCTGTTTCTTCATCAGGTTTGGAGAAATGTAGCATTGCATCATTTGCTCACCAATGGCAGTGAACGGGTGCCGTCAGAACGAGAGTCCAAACAGCTGATAAAAACATCACAATAATCCACAGCACTCCAGTCCATCAGTTAACATCTGGAGAAATGAAAAGCTGTGTGTTTGTAAGAAACAATTCCATCAAGATGTTTTTAACAAAAATACGTGTCCATAATCCGTAATAACGCTTCCTCCAGTGAAAAAGTCGTCTGATCTGAATCAGGAGAGAAATCTGCACACAGCTTGTCGTCTTCTCAAGATGTTAACTGATGGAGTGGAGTGCTGTGGATTATTAAGGCCTTTCGCACCGCTTTAGATCCAGAACTAAATGTACGGTACTAAAGTACTGGGGCGATTTTGCGCGAACTATTTCCCAGTACTATTTAAAGGGTTGCATTCGCACCAAGAGTGTGTACTAAGAAGTGACGTAAGCCGGTCGACCGTGACGTCATTTGTGCGCGGCGTTTAACAACAGAAACAAAGAACTACGTTAACAACAGGAGGATGAAGGGCACTGTGATCGGAGCTGTGTTTTTGTTGTGTCTCGCGGGTTTCACAATAATTGACCTAGAATGTCGACGTATCCATAAAGCGATTGAAAGAACGGAAAGGAGGACTAAGAATCTCCAACAACAACTGGCAGTGCTACATTTGCTACAAGTGCCTGCACTTCAGCGTCCGTCCATCTATCGCTGTTCTCCATACTTGCGAAATAAGTTGACACAATGTTTACAGTATGTTTACACGGCGTTTTAAATCATGGCGGGTGAGGGCGTTTTCATACGTGTTTGGCC
>NW_015505961.1:302590-311279 GCF_001515645.1 Sinocyclocheilus grahami
GAGAGTCCAAACAGCTGATAAAAACATCACAATAATCCTCAGCACTCCAGTCCATCAGTTAACATCTGGAGAAATGAAAAGCTGTGTGTTTGTAAGAAACAATTCCATCAAGACGTTTTTAACAAAAATACGTGTCCATAATCCGTAATAACGCTTCCTCCAGTGAAAAAGTCGTCTGATCTGAATCAGGAGAGAAATCTGCACACAGCTTGTCGTCTTCTCAAGATGTTAACTGATATCTCCAACAACAACTGGCAGCGCTACATTTGCTACAAGTGCTGCACTTCAGCGTCCGTCCATCTATCGCTGTTCTCCATACTTGCGAAATAAGTTGACACAATGTTTACAGTATGTTTACACCGCGTTTTAAATCATGGCAGGTGAGGACGTTTTTGTACGCGTTTGGCCAATCAATGTCTACTTACGTCACGATTAGTACCAGTTGTGCCGGTTAGACCCTGCTCCGGAGTAGGAGCTAATTTGGTTCTCGAAAAAGGCAGTCCGGTACTAAAATCGCACCCAGTTCCGGAGGTGCGATCACGCCGAAAAGTGGGTAGTTCCACAATTAGTTCTGGTACTATGAAAAGGTTCCCGCAGTGCGAAAGGCCCTATAGTGATGTTTGTATCAGCTGTTTGGACTCTCATTCTGACGGCACCCATTCACTGCAGAGCATCCATTGGCGAGAAAAGGATGTAATTAGGGCTGTGGCTATTGATTATTTTAGTAAACGAGTCGGGCTGCACGATAAATCGAAATGGAATCTCGATTCGACAGAAGCTGCGATTGTCATGCGTATCTTTCAGTGAAGCACGGTTCTGTGATCAGCAGTAAATCTCCATCCAAAGGCCAGAGGGCGCTCTCGCGCTGAAACTCCAAATACACCTCGCAGAAGAAACCCAGAAAATCTGCTGCAGCTGAATAAACAGAAGATTCTACTGCTTTCATTGATTCAACGTGACTAATAAACACACGACTACGGCAATATACGGTTTATCTGAGGTCTTACTATTATAATTTTCATTCAAATAAAGTATATTTATAAAGCAATGCCTTTATCACTGCTTAAATACTATGAAATATGTTGCGTGCCTTATTCTGCGTAAGAAGCCACGTCATCTCACAGAAGGATTTATTTCAAACACTCGACTGACGTTATGAAGTGAGTTTGGAGTAAAAATATGTTATTAAATGTGGTATTTTCACGTGCTTTCAGATGGAGCAGCATTTAATACACAGAGCCGTAGTTCACTGAGAAGCTACGCAAACAGCTGGTATTATCGCCAACGATTTCTTCGATTTCAGAATCGCGCAATAAAATCGTCGATTTTTTTTGCATAACTTGTCAGTGAACTACGGCTCTGTGTATTAAATGCTGCTCCATCTGAAAGCCCGTGGTGATGATTTCCTACTAATCACAGAACCGGCTTTACTAACAAAGTGCACATGACAATCACATTCGATTAATCGTGCAGCCCTGTAATCGAGTATTCTACAGATTATTCCATCGAGTAATCGGATAAGAAGTCATTTTTCTTTATTAAAGAGCAATACTAGATATACTAGAGAAAATAAGATAGGTCTCTTAAAATAAACAACTAATTTGTTTCCTTTTGAGAAAAATAAATATTTTTACTGCTGAAATTGCATACATTAATTACCGTTAAAACTAAACCCATTTAATGCATTTACGCATTAATTTAAAAAGGGTCAACATTACAACCTAAAATTAAGGCATACATCAAGAAATATAAAAATCAATTTCACATTACTTTAAAAAAGGTAAAACGGTACAAAGTAAAACTAAGGCATAAATCAAAATAATAGTAATAAAAATAATAATACCTAAACATTGCATTTATGTCGTGCATCTTAACTTTCAAGTTTCAGCCTAACTAAAGCTCAAGCATGACATACTGTCTTCTTGGAAGGCTTTGTGACTTTTGTGAGAGGCACAAATCAGTGGATAGGAAGGTAACTTAGAACAAGAGTCCATACACAATTTCTAAACACATTTTTCTGTTGCATAACTCTATGGGCTTGGTTTGTACGTGAACTGGGATGAATTTTTATGCAGTAATTGATTATTTCATTCATGCATGCATAATCGTCATGCAGACTATAGTGTAGTTATTAAAATATAATCAAATAAAAAATGGTGATGGCTGTCCAGAGAGAGCATGCAATCAGTTTTTATGCACGGCTGCTTGGTTTGGACGACTTCTGTTTCCAAGAAGTGACAAGCAAAGGGGAAAACCAATCCACTGCCTCTTTCTAGCTATTATTGATACTATCATTAATATGAATTTTTATATAGCTAGTTGTAAGAATTCTGTATTTGCACTGAAAGTATTTCCATGCCATTTGAATATTAATGCCTTGAGCAACTAAAATCTACTTATGCATAAGAAAATATCATGCAAAGCATCACGGCTGCCAGAATCTTTGTAACTCTTCTGTGTATTTCAGATATTTTATTTTAGTTGTTGTATCATAGTTGGCAACTTCATTGTGTGCAGAAAAGCCCTTATATCCCTCTTTAGATCTGTAATATTAATTTTAAATTTGTATTACTCGACTTCAGAATAGCATCTGTGTTTCAAAATGTGCTTTAAAGAGATGATGTGGCTTCTTACACAGAATAAGGCACGCAACATATTTCATAGTATTTAAGCAGTGATAAAGGCATTGCATTATAAATAGACTTTATTTGAATGAAAATTATAATAATAAGAACTCAGATAAACCGTATATTGCCGTAGTCATGTGTTTATTAGTCACGTTGAATCAATGAAAGCAGTCGAATCTTCTGTTTATTCAGCTGCCGCAGATTTTCTGGGTTTCTTCTGCGAGGCGTATTTGGAGTTTCAGCGCGAGAGCGCCCTCTGGCCTTCGGATGGAGATTTACTGCTGATCACAGAACCGTGCTTCACTGAAAGATACGCATGACAATCGCAGCTTCTGTCGAATCACCATCTCGATTCCATTTCGATTTATCATGCAGCCCTACCATATACATTCATAGAAATTAAAACCTAAAATATTGATGTTTAAAAAAAAAAAAATTCTCTGCAAAGACATTCTTCAACTATCATTTATGATTGACTGAATTGAAGTTTTTTTTTTTACATTGATCTGTAGGCCTATATTAGTTAAGTTTTTAATTAGTTTTCAACTTTTTAGTTAATCTCAGACTTATTTTTAAGTATTTGTATTTCTGTCTGTAAATACTTGAAATAAATACTTTTTTCATACATTCATATAAATTGAAAGCTAAAATATTGATGTTAGGAAATAAAACGTTTACAGTAAAGCTATTCTTCAACTCCGAACGATCATTTATGATTGAGTGAATTTAACAAAATCAAGTTTAGTTTCATATTTAAGTTGATCATTTACTAGTTTTTCAACTTTTTAGTTCATTTCAGCAGTTTTTCTCTAAATGGTTTAATTTGAAAAATATGAGTTTGGTTGTTTTTGTTAACCTTTGAAAAACAGGTTTCTGATAGTGGTGTGTTCATTCATTGAGGCTTTTTAAAATGTTTTGCATTATTGTCATTATTATCCTAAAATTGGTAAATGTTTGCATGTACATATTGAGATATTGATGTTAAAAAATAAAAACTTCGCAGACAATTTATTCATCAGTTACCTACTATGATTGACTGAATTGAAGAAAAAGTTACATTGATTCATAGATTAGTTTAACACTTACGTTTATAATTAGTTTTTCAACTTTTTAGTTACTCTCAGGCTTATTTTTACAGTTTTGGTGTTTCTGGACAAATTAATAAACTTTTTCGTATACCCTCATATAAATTGAAACTTAAAATGTAACTTTTACAGGAAAGTTATTCCATGACTATAAACAGTCATTTATGAGTGAGTGAATTTAACAAAAACAAAGTTAGTGTGATACTTAATAATTGTAATAATGGTGTGATTATTGATTTGTGATGTTTTTGCGTCCGTAGCATTAGCTGACCTGCAGTCATGGATCCGGCTTTACCTCCAGACCTGAACCCTGAGCCTGAACCGGCTCCAGACGTCACTTCACAAGCAGACGCCGTTCAAGATTCTCCAGTCCAGCCCACCCTGGATTCGAACCCGCAGCCATACCTGGAACCGGTTTCAGAACCGACCCTGAACCCAGAAATAAAGCCAGAACTATCAGCACCAGAACTCACACCAGAACTACCGATCCCAGAACCGGCCCCGGCTCCAACGCCTCCTCCAGCGGCCAACTCCTCCTACAAGATCATGACCTTCAGACCCACCATGGAGGAGTTCAAGGACTTTGGGAAGTACATCGCTTACATCGAGACCCAAGGAGCTCATCGTGCCGGTCTGGCGAAGGTATCGAATGGAAGTTTGATTTAAGATACATTTCAATTTGAAATTAAATGAAAAGAATTACATTTAAATTTAAAAGTAAAGTTTAATTACTCATTTGTTAGTGTCATGAATAACAATAAGCAACACTTTTTGACAGTATGTAAATCTAGGTTAAGAGGGATGCACCGAATGTTCGGCAACCGAAATTATTCGGCCGAAAATAGCAAAAAAATCTCTTTCGGTGTTTGGCCGAATAAGTGAAAAGGCCGAATAATATGTACCGAACAATGACTAACGCGATCAAATAGAGGCACGCACTAATGCAGCAAACATGTCGGCAGTGTGAAAGTATTTAAATCTATCAGAGAAAGACACAGAAATCATTACAAGCGTGAAGCACCGACAGCGAGAGACTGTTTAGTGCTGCATCACGTCTCCGATGAGAAGAAGTGGTGGCGAAATTACCTCAAACGATTAGTAAATAAACTGCAGAATGTTATATTTTCTAATGCACGCACGAATTGCATGTATTCTGACAGCGCTGCACGAGCTCACGGCGCCAGGGTTCAAAGTCCAAAGCACGAGGAAAATCTGCGCTGAAACGGTGTTACCCGTCAGTTGCTCAGTAACATTTTTGTGAATTTTTTTTAAAAGCATGTGACAGTGTGATACGTGCAACAAACATCTTCCCAAATTCGTAATGAGAATCATTTATAAATCTGCATGCTGAAGCACTGAGATCTTCCTGTGGGTTTCTGCCAAAATAAAAGCAGAGAAAAAGCCACAACTCCATCATCAACATTCATAAATGATTGTATTGTAATTTTACTGTTGTTTTGTAAAATGAAATAAAAAAGTAAGAAAATAATAATGATAATAATAATTACCCTACAACATCACTATTAATACATTTATTATAACATTCAAACATAGTGTTCAAATTGGGATCTGTAATATATTCTAATGTTTTAAAAGAATTATCTTCTTCTCAGCAAGGCTGCCTTTATTTGTACAGTAAAAAAATACATGCCTAATTCAAGTCTCAAAAATGATTATTTTTAAAAAAAATTATAAAAAAAAATTATTTTACTATCTTATTAATTTAAAGTTATATTGTGCTGCTTTGGTATAATGTCTGCTATAATGTAAAAAAAAATGTCAGTGTTAAGTAAATATTTTTAAATTGTTGCAGGGATTAAAGTTCCGTCGCTACGACGGATTTCCGTCAGTTCATAAAGACAATTACTTGCTTCATTCCTGAATGATTCAGCCGTTCGAACGAATCAATTGAATGAATGATTCAGCCATAAAATCAGTGACTTGACACCACCTGCTGGCGGATTTAGTTTAATTCAGTTATTTGAATCATATTTCTGTATTCAAAATTTTATATTTAAAACATTAATCTCCACATAAATGTATGGATTTAATTGCACTCATGCCACCTCAGCCTCATTAAACATCTGAAAATGTACCTACAAGCCACTTTTGTGTTCTTCTGTGCCACCTCTGTAGTACAAATTAATTTATTAATACTAATTTCATATGATTGGTAACTTATTTGTCTTATTCTACATATTGTTTTAAATAGAAATTTTAAAAAGATTATAAACATAAATTTTTTTATTTGACATAGATGAAAATTATGCCATTACAAAGGTAAATAGAAAATACTCCTGTAAGTCACTTTAAGGAGTCAAATGTCAGCTCGTATTAGGAAGGCAAATTTTTGATTATTGATCAGAAGGTGCTCCTAAATTTTTTAATTAGGAGGGCAAGCGCTCCTAATTACAAGAAGAAAAAAACTGCTCTTAAACTGTGTGACATGTACAGGACAAACATTTTCAGTCAAAAGATTTGTTTTTGCTTTAACCCCTGCAATATATTTTTATTTTTATTTAGTCATTTATCAGACGCTTTGATCCAAAGCGACTATCTAAAAGTGCACTTTTCCTTGTTTTAAATCTAGCAAAAAAGCCAGTTGTTGACTGTGAAACAGTAGTTTTTAACTATTTGCATTTATGGTGTAATTACTAAATTTCCGTGTCAGTCCATGTTAATTTTTACCACGAATAATGCGCTCTAACTTTAATTCAGCGCGTGCAGCACAGCAGAAATAGACTCTGTGCGGAAACATTCGCAGCATGACTGCTGCAGACGCACCGCTCCTGGAGCGCACTGCCGGACCGCAGCCGCGTGCAGTGTGAACGCTCTGATCTGTTAACATGGGCGCGGAAAAAATGTGCACCACAGACGGAGTGTGTGAACCTGGCGTTACCTTTTGTATGCCCGCCCGGTCTGTTCTGTTCTCGTACTCCATTTAGACGAATAATATATTTATAAATTAACCTTGAATTAAAAGGTCTGTAAAATGCATTTATTCATATATTCTTAATAACAAGATTGTCATTTTTGTTTTCTAAGGACTTGAACAAACACAATGAAATGCTTGTATCAGTTGTCTAATTGTACAGTTGTCGATCACAGTTATTAAAGTTGATGCGTTGTTATTTAGGTTATTCCGCCGAAGGAGTGGAAGCCGCGGCGTTCCTACGAGACCATTGAAGAGATGGTCATTCCCGCTCCCATCATGCAAGTGGTGACCGGCCAATCAGGACTCTTCACGCAATACAACATCCAGAAGAAGTCCATGACGGTCGGAGAATATCGCAAACTGGCCAATAGTAAAAAGTATGCTTTGTTTGATCAAAGACAATATTTTTATAACATACACAATGTGGTTTCTTTGTAAAGTTTGTCCTCTCTTATCTGGACCTTCGTGTCAGTAACTTGACTAAAATTGACAATTAAAATAACTTTTTTGGGGGGGTATTTTTTCAAAAATATTGACAGAATAGTGAATGTTTGTATGTAAATGTATGACTAAGTTTGAAAAATTTGCACTTTTACTACAGCCAGTTTTTCTTCGGTCCTTCAAGCTAATTTGTGACCCTGGAGCACAAAACCAGTGTTAAGTCGCTGGGGAATATTTGTAGCAATAGCCAAAAATACATTATATGGGTCAAAATTATAGATTTTTCTTTTATGCCACAAATCATTAGGATATTAAGTAAAGATCATGTTCCATGAAGATATTTAATAAATTTCCTAACGTAAATATATCAAAACTTTAATTTTTGATTAGTAATATGCATTGCTAAGAACTTAATTTGGACAACTTTAAAGGCGATTTTCTCAATATTTAGATTTTTTTACACCCTCAGATTCCAGATTTTCAAGTAGTTGTATCTCAGCCAAATATTGTCCTAACAAACCATACATCAATGGAAAGCTCGTTTATTCAGCTTATTTATTCAAATCTCAATTTCATAAAATTGACACTTAAGACTGGTTTTGTGGTCCAGGGTCACATTTATACTTTAACTTTGTGTTTTCTTGACCGATCTCAGGTACTGCACCCCTCAACACAAGGACTTTGACGACCTGGAAAGAAAGTACTGGAAAAACTTGACGTTTGTGTCGCCCATTTACGGCGCCGACATCAGCGGGTCCCTTTATGACCCGGTTAGTCACCTTTACTGTGATTAGTGTTTGGTATTGGCAACTAGCTGTTATAAAATACGTTTTTTTTTTCTTTTTCCATTTCAGTTAAAGCTGATTTAATTTTTTTAATGGTTTTAGTTACTATAGTAACCCTGATGATTAGTCATATGCATGTTTTTATGATGTTTTTTCTTCGTAAGGACATCACGGAGTGGAACATCGGCCATCTGAACACTCTTCTGGACATGGTGGAGCAGGAGTGTGGGATCGTCATCGAGGGCGTCAACACGCCATACCTGTACTTCGGCATGTGGAAAACCACCTTCGCCTGGCACACGGAGGACATGGACCTCTACAGCATCAACTACCTGCATTTCGGCCAACCAAAGTCCTGGTGAGCATCCTGCATTCACCATATATGTGACCCTGGAGCACAAAAGTCTTAAGGCTTGTTCACACCGGGACGAATATCGCCTGCGATTATCGCCGACGTTTAACGCCTCATGACTAAACAAAGGGCGCCAATGTGAGTGTGCACATCGACGCGCAAAACGCGAGGCGTAAAAGCGTAATTTTTTTAAAAACGCCTCGGCCTCGTTTTTTTTGGTTTGACGCGCCGTGTTAAAAACTGGCCGACCAATGAGATTGGTGCTTTTGTTCACGTGCCTGGAGCTGCTGAAGTTACAGTAAAACACGACTTGGTGGTGCTCAAGCACAAAACGGTCTTGCCAAGCACACATTTATACCTAACGACGAAGAGGAAGTAAGTAGACCAAGAAGATGCATCGAGGCAAGATGAATGTAGAGCTGCTGGTCTCATTGGTGTCTGAACACAAAGAGCTTTATGACAAA